>NW_022475324.1:0-160844 GCF_009193585.1 Aspergillus caelatus | reverse complement strand
ACATCCTGCTTTATCAGTACTGGAAAACCAGACTAGGGCACGTGACCGATAATTATCCTACTTCCTAAAACAGTAAACCCTTGCTAGTACCCGTTTTTTCAGAATTTCGTGTTTGGTTGATCTTGATAGCTGCGCATGTTGCGTGTGCTTTTGGATAACGACCAAGTAGATCCGCAACATTTCAAAAGCTGGGTGTTTCAGTCAATAACCAATCTAGTCAGAAAGAAAGAAAGACGCACATTCCTTTATTCGAGAGTCCGAGTACTATCACCGCGAAGATGCCGATTCATAACATTGGGTGTCAATGTATTTTCCCAAAGCCAGACTTGTCTGACGAAGCCACGTTCATACGATCGTAAACAGCTCACTGCAATAATCGTCCACCACAGCTTGTGACTCCCCAGTCATCACAATATCACCGGAGACGTTGAATGACAAGCTTGGAAGATTCTCACGAGTGCTTTGGGTATTTGTATTAGTATAACAGTTATGGCAGCTGGCTTAGGTTTCGTACCCGCTCTCACTTGAAGTAGCAAGGGTATCACTGGTCATGGCGTGTCAGAACCAATCAGTCCAAACCAGGTATAGCACCTTACCTGCATGTGGTTTGGACGTCCACAGCTCTGTTTTATTAGTACCTTGAATGGGATGGCGAGAGAACCGGAGGCTACTCACCCGCTCGTCTGAAGATAATCAGAGGTAGGGTTATCTGAATGTTCGATCGGATTACCTGACTCTGACTCCATTTTAGTGTCAGTGGCAAGTGCAGATGATCTAATCATGTAGTGTCAGCTTATTTATAAGACATCATGCTGAAGGTCTCACCCCGGGGCAGTAATGGAAGAATCGACCCTCATATTGAGATCATGTCTGCAGCTTCTGTTAGCGACATGCTTGTTTCAGAATACATATCAAGGTCTACCTGTCATAGGCCACGCTTGTTTGCAAGTGAGCTGGGTTAGCGGGAGGAACAGGGCGAATGTTCTCCTTATTATCTGCCGGTGGGCGAGCAGGACGACTGTTATGGACATCGCGATGATAAGGGCCACGATCTTCGTGGTTGAGCTCCGAGTTAACATGTGCTGGGCGAGGGGGTTGTTCGTGTCGTCCCTATTAGCAGTAAAGAGTCAACAGTAGTTGGTGCTTTTGAAGTTGGTGCCTTGAGCAAGCACATACTGTATGGTTCCTTTCACTGTTCTGCTCTCTGCCATGTCTGCGGCGAGGAGGGCGGTGATGACGACGATGGGTATTCACTCGATACACTCGAATCGGCACAGGTCGGCGTATCCGATCGTTCAGCTCAGCAGCCATATTCGCCTATGAAACGTGAGGAACTTGTCTCACAACATCTAGCGTACGTTTTCCTTTACATACCAGATGGAGTAGACCTTGACGGACTGGACAATCCATCGAGATATGTCCACGCTCCCAGCAAACATGGCAGCGCCGCCATTCCTGTGTCTGCTTTCTGAGTATGGGATGTCCTCCAATTATATAATGTGTCTTGCACCCAAGGAGCTTACCATATTATTGTCGCGCACCATGATGTTGAGTCCAAGCAGGATGGCTCTGAACACAAGGTAGCGTAGTCGTGAAGTAGGGGGAAAGCTACAGTGGCCAGAGAGGTAAAAGTAAGTGAGAGATCAAAGAAGAGAAAAGATTGCAATCAGAAACGTGTTGGTGTGCAGAGAAGCAGTAGACAAAATAGATGATGAAGTGAGGAAAGTATGAACGTAACGACCAAACAGGACGGCACGGGACTCTTACTACTACCTAGTAGTACCTAGGTGATGTGTTAGGCCAGACAACCGATATTGACGGCTCGTCGGTTCAGGTCAAGTGAATACACCTAACATTACCTCGTGCTTGGTGAATTTTGGTGATAATTCATCTTCTATCCTTGCCTGACCTAGAAGTTCGTACCATTTGATTCTACTAAGAAACCACTAGCATGATAATGCCAGTGTGCCTTATGCTTGAACCTAGGTAAAAAGAGATGGTCCGCGGATTATCAGTAGTGTAGTCAGTCAACTCTTTCCAATCATTTCTCCCAGGTTTTAGAAATATAGGTCATGATTATGGTTATTAGTGAGAAATATCATCAACACATACATACACAAAACGCTCGTAACAAAAATGATAAAAAGAAGAACGTTATGCATGCTGAACAATCATGCAGAGGCAACGCAGGCTCTGGCTGGAGATGAACGATATTAATGATGCCAAGGGATTTAGTCATGCTGCTTTTGGCTGCTGACCCATCACTCCCAGAAATGTTCAATTGTCCATCCAACGTGCGCCGTCATTAAGTCAAGGCCATTCTCACAGCAAGGTCGCAAAGCCGGCAAAGAATCCGGCCATCACAACGGCCAGACCGTAGATTTGGTTCAAATCCGCCGATGGCCTGGAGGCGACCCCATTCTTGTCCGGGACGCCAGTGAAAGGAGGCAACGAAGTGGTCGCTTGAGCGGTCTTGGTAGTTGCAGAAGTGGTAGTGTTGACACGCTTGGGTTCCTGAGCGCCACATGGGTTCTTGGAGCGGCAGTCAGACTGGCACTGTTGTTCACCGTCGCAGTCTTTAACGCATTGGTTGTTTTTCTCAGTGCAAACAAAGTAGGGGATTGTCTGGGAGTATTCAGATGCGTTGGGAGACTGATGGTTGCTGCAGATACACGAGTATACAAGGGTTTTCTGTTTCACAGCCAGAGGAGGCACGTTAGAACGTCTTTTAGGTCGCAATGGATTATACCTATAACTTACGAAGTCGCATTTGTTTTCGGTGGGGCTGCCCGAGGCCCCTGGCAGTTGCAGACAGATGAGAGGACAAGCCGAGGTTTGCGATTGGCACCATTGCTCTATAACGACTGAAAGTCAGAAGAGCTTCTTCAAATGTTACCAGTCCAGGGAAACGCACTTCGCGTCGCATCTGAAACGGTACTTGGGTCGATAGTACTAGTGGTCTGGCTTGTAGCGAGACTTGCTACAGTGGCAACGACGGCCAAGGAACTAAGCAGAACCATCGTGATGCGTTTGTAAGATAATGAAGCTTAACGAATGACTAGAAAAGCTATTATTAATCAAATGGTTAGCTTCTAGTTGTATAATGGGCAGCATCATTTGAACAGGACTTACCAAGTAGCGGGAGAAGAAGACAAGAATAGCGATCTTTCAGTGATGGATAGATTGTCTCCAGATGAAGATGTTCAAATTGGGTATGAGATTGGCAAAGCAGTCCAAGCACAGAGCAGATGGAAGACAGGTGAAAGCAGAAAATGGAGAGGGGAAGAAAAAGAAAGGAAAGAATGGTGAATGATTCAATGGCCCCATATATGTACGACAGCCTGTACAGTATAGTATGTACGACAACCCAGTGCTCCACGTCCTACTTTACTAGTAAGTTTCCCGCCATCCGAAACGAGGTTGGGGTGGTGGCGCTATCAGTCTTCAAGGCTTTGTCTGGCCACTTGGAGAGCTCCTTATGTGCCTCCTGGTACATAATTTAGCTCATCTGCCATCCCATGTTGGATCCAGGGTTTTGAACGTCTTCAAGGGTGACAGGCGGTATAATTATTACGTGAATGGGCACCTGCGGAAAATTAAAAGGATCTCAGAGAATTACCACTATTCAAAAGAAAAAAAAAAAAAAATCATGAATAATTATAAACCTTTCCCTTTTGTCTGGCAACTTTTTCATTTTGGGAAGAAAAAAAACATCTATCACTTGTCGATCCGGGGCAGCTCTCCGACGGTGCCGTATATACTATACGGTACGGTACTAGGGTCCGCACTAGCCTACTAGTGCTACGAAGTAGGGTGCTGGGCAGGGAGGACTTCATAGGTAATGTTTCTAGAATGGCAGTAATGCAGACACACCCTGGTTGCATAACTGTTCAACCTCTGCGCATGATAATGACTGATCCCACCCTCGTTGATAGGTGGCTATCTTTGGAAGTCCATCATCATTCGCAGACTTGTCTTGAACTTTGACCTCTCCGCGATACCGGAAAGAATCACGCACATGTTGCTGGAACGGCCTGGAAAGCGCCGGAGCCATTTAACGACGTTGCAGATACTGAGTTGTTGTCTGGACACTGGACTCTGGCGAGGGCTTTCCTTGGATTGGGGGTTGAAATGTCTCAGTGATTACCCGAGGTTCAAACGAAGTGATTGGGCCATTCGATGCTTGGCTTTGCTTTAGTGTGGCTTTAGGGATAATAGAATACAGTAGTTCATTCTGTCACTACCTCTCAGGGTCTAGTCCCTTTGGCTAGTGTACGAAGTACTCCGTACGGGCAGCAGAGACGGTTGGAAAAGGATAAAGTGATGCGACGAAGAGCGAAGATATATTAGCTATGGATCTCATGAGGATCACAAGAGATTTTTGAAAGAAATGTTTTTCTTAACAAACATGCAAAAGAATGCACTGCTGCATATCTATTGACAATATTTGGTATTAATGACCCACATATATACAGACCATAAGAATGTACATAGGTACTCCTACGAGGGACCTACAGAGTGACACCTCCTTAGTGGTTCCTACGATAGGACGTCTGAAGCTAAATACCCCTTTTGGCAGGATAGCCACATGACTTGAGTTTCAAACAAAAAAAAGTGGGGATTCGGCTCGGTCTCGTGATTTCCGAGCCGATAACTCAATGGGAACTTGAATTGAACTTAACGGATGAATTCTAGTCTAGTTGAACTCCCTCCGTCGATGGGCCCATTTTTGAGTACACTTTAACAAAGCATTACGCAAGGGAAAAGAAAAGAAAAGAAAAGAAAAACAAAAAAAAGGGTATCAACCCTCATATCTTATCAGCCACCGACTTTGTGAACCACATCGTCTTTTGAATTCCCCCGCAGTCTCCAAAACTCCGACCGAAACACACAGGCCTCTGCGGCGCCAGCAAACTTCGCTAGTCAGATTCGGGTTGTAGTAGAACCACGTTAGTTGTTATCAGGCGGCATCCTTGCTTGATTTTGCCTCCGCCACTGGTCGTGAGGTTGCATTCCCGACTTATATTTAGAACGTGCTGCTACGGTTATTTTACACTCATTGTTCGTCCTGCTAGATATCTAAATGGATGGAGCGAGCGAATGAGGAGACGAGCCTGGTGCCTCGCCCGCAACCGCTGCCATCCCCTCCTCTCCATCCCTCAACGGCATCCTCCAAGGTCTCAGAAACTGATGCGCTCGTGACAACCTCCCTTTCCAACGGCGTCAGCGTCGGCAATGGCACCGTCTTTCCGCACGCCCACAATGGGGGCCCCAAAGATCGACCGGTCTCCGGCATAGTTCCGCCGTACTGGAGTCACCATCGGAATGCATCCCGTGCCTCTCAAATCTCTCTCGAACAGCCTGCAATTACTCTTGAAGACCATACGGAGGATCCAGATTCCGAGACGAGCCGCGGACTATGGGCTAGGAGCGTATCTGTAGATGATCATGTTGTCGTCCAGGGGAAATCCGGTATAGGCGCATATGTGGTGTGGAGTTGTACCATACAAACCCTCGAGGTGCGCATTGCCTTCTAGTCGGCCGCATATTCGTGGCTTTCGTAAGGATATTCTGGTTCTAACGGCGATTGTAGGGTGGTCCCATCAGTGTTCGCATGAGGTATGAGCCCGGGGATCCAAACGTCATCAAGATCTGCCGCTAATGTCTCATGATCCAGGTACTCTGAATTCGATGACTTAAGACAAAAGCTGGTATCTTCATTCCCGCACGCGAAGAACGCCCTACCAGCTCTACCACCGAAGAGTGTTCTCTGTATGCCCCACCATACATACACGTTTGCCACTGCATACTTCGGCTTCGCTAACACGAGTGTACTAGTCAAATTTCGCCCAGCATTCCTCGAATCCCGGCGGGTCGGGCTGGAATACTTCTTGAAGTAAGTTCATTGCATGCTCATATCGCATTGATGCAGACTGACACGTCGCGTTCACCAGCTGTGTCCTTCTTAATCCAGAATTTTCGAGTTCGCCGGTCGTGAAAGACTTTCTATTTGGACGCATGTGCTAATTGCACGTCTGTACTACTTTTATACACTAACAGAATCATGATGTTACGCCTATCTATCTATATTTGCCCGCAGTGAATGGAGCCCTGGGGAAACAATAATACTTGTACTTTAGCATGGCTAGATGTCATGCTCCACCACCTATACAAACACATCTTCGATTATTGCATGCACATAAAGCAAAACCGCTTTTGTTTCATTAATTTCATTCTATTTCTCGACCAATACTGTGGGCAGTCTTTGTAAGCACGATTCCACCGTCATTATCATCACAGTTCCATAAGCTCATCAAGAGACAAGAAGAGAGGAGAGAGAAGAGGAGAAACACAATCCGCAGCGAACTCCAAGGCCGAAGAAGAAAAACCACCTGAAAAAGAACTAGCACGGGTATTGTCTTCATCACAAGTTCTTGCTGTCCACCCTAACCATCACATTATTCTCTTCCTCCCTTATCTTCTGCACAGTCTTCGAGTACCGTTTGCCAGCGATCAGCCACCACATGAGCTCGATAATGATGAACCCACCAACGCAGACGCACGTGTAGTTCATGTTTGATCCTGTAGATGTGTTAGTGTTCCTCATTTCAAACGTAACTCACATGAGATGCGATGTCGTATATAAGGGACAGGAGAAGAAAGAAAGTGAAGTAAAAACCGACGTACCCGTCACGGGCATATAAAATGGAAAACTGAAGAAGACAATGGCAAAAACCAGCCAAATGACAGTAACAATGTTAACGGTCATGCCTGCAAGATGCGGTAGGCGAAATGGGCCGCGATGCATCGTGCTGCGGTTCAGTACGACATTAGTGAAAATGGGCACGAGGTATGCGAGATTGTTGATAGTCCTAAGATATATGTTAGTCCGTATTTTAATCTTCAAGTGGCGGGGAAAGATAGAGAAGGGGAGCAATAATAGTGTACGTTGCAGAGCTAAGCATAGAGTTGAAGGCAGTGCTAGATCCCAGATAGATACAGCCCAGAAGGCTTACAATCACTGCCACACATATTTGTGCGTTCAGGGGCACACCGAATCGAGGGCTGACTCGGGCCCAGCTGGGATAGTCAGTATCTTAACTAACACAATACAGTTGTTGCTCTGCTTACACCTTGGAGAATGGAAGGCCATCGTCACGAGCAAAAGCCCAAAGCATTCTCCCGGTGCCTGGGGACTCATATAATTAGGAATGGTATACATTATATATGTTCGAGTTTAAAGGGAGCCATACTGAGCTGTGAGCCAATCATGCAAGGCCCAATAGCAATCCATAGAAGGAATGTCAGCGCGAAAGCGCCTCCACGGCTCTGTGTTGCTTGACCGAAGATCGCCGCAAGTGGGAGGCCCGTTGGGCTGTCTGCTAGGCTCGACCAGTCTTGCACCGAGAACATTAAGCTCAGAAGGTAAGAAAGTCCAGTAACAAAGGCAATTATGAGGGTGCATGCTGTTGCGGTGAATTGGGTCAGCTCCCTGTGACGAGCAGGACTGGCGATCCTCGAACCATACCTAGGGCTAAAGGTGCATTACGCCCAGGCTGAGCAAAATATTAGCTATACTGGCTTCTGTTGCGATACAGATGCGCACTTACGTTTGGCATCTCCTCTGTGATATGCTGGTACCACGTTAGAAATGCGTCAGGAACTAGGGACTAATGCATACTGTTATGCCATCTAACCCACCGAGGGAAAACAGCGGATTTACCAGGCCCGTGATGAAACAGATAACATTGCTGTCCCAGCCCGTCTTGTTCATCCAGGTCCGAAAAACAAATTTGCTATCATTGTGGGTTGGCGCTGTCGCGGCCACTGTGACCGTGATTACAAACCATGCTAGCTGGAGGTACACCACTGTCTCTTCCAATTAGCAAGCCCCTTATCATTGCTTCCCTAGTACAACTTACAGGCAAACTTATTGATGCTCGGAATGAAACGATTTCCAAACATAACCACTGCAGATGTCAACACGTTCAAGACCTGGTATGCAACAAAGGTCATCCAGGGTTGGAGCTTGATGTCATCGTGATACAACGCTACTAAAGCCATGAAGTTTGAGGCATATACCAGATTTGTTGATGCCGCCGTGAAGATCCCTATAAGGTGGTTAGCGCAATCTCTAGCTATAAATAATGGTAGTATTGTCGTCTCACAGCCAAAGACCGTAGAACATCCCGTCAGAAAGCTCAAGAGACTGTTATAGCGCTTTGGGGCAATCGCTGCGATCCAGTGGTACATTCCACCTTCGACTGGGTAAGCCGAGACGAATTCAGCCAACGACGTGCCCAAAAAACACTGGAGGATAAAAACGAGGATGAATCCGTAGATAACTAGGCTTGGTCAGTGGTATAACCCTAATTTTGCTTTATTTAGGAGTAGTCTATACGAGCACCGGGCCCACCAGCGTTGATGGACGTGATCAATCCAAGTCCGAGCCCTACCAGGCCATGTTATCAGCAACGATTGAGCTACTGCACCTACAGATAGCCAGCTTACCAGTCCAGGAAATGGTACAGTTAGCGGCCAGTCCAATTAAGCTCCAAACAGAGAAATGGCGCTTTAGTTCCTGTTTGTGACCTGGTAAATAGTGAGCATACATACCTCTAAAGGTGCCGTGATTGGGAAAGGAAGCATACCCATTTGGGCCAAACGCAGCTCATCTGCATCTTGAACTTGGATGACTGCAGACTCCCTGCCGTCTGCGGGTTTCACGCCAGGTGCAGAAGTATCTGTAGATCTGTACATGCTCTCCGCGGGTGAACACGAGCGTTCTTTGTAAGTACTGTTGGCTAGACGCGTAAGAAGTAAAAATGCCAGATAGAGCAATGTGTTCGATAGAGAACAAACAGGAGGTACAGTTAGTGACACGCTATGCGAAGGTGTCTTGTCAGTAACACAGGGATGAGGATGATCGTGAATAAGGGAACATGTCGGGTGCTTTCACTCCTACAAGTAGTAGTACTAGTAGTAGTAGAAGTAGTAGAAGTATACTAGTTAGACAAATGAGAGCCGGTAATTTCTCTGCTAAGCCGGAGAACTTCTCAGATCACCGGATTTACCGGCCAGATCACCGAGGAAGACCGGGCGGTGATCACAGATGGCACTGTAACACTCACTAATGGTCATCAGCTAGTAATGCTGATGGTAATTACTAGTAGACATCATACTACTACCCGTAGCTACCGTCTGCGCATATCTGGCCTATCGGAGAAGCTACAGAAGGCCGCCAGCAAGGGACATCGAATGTGAAGTGGAGATAGCATACCAGCCCCGAAACCAAAGTTGATATCGACTACGTACTTGTAGGATATGGAGTGGAAGCTCGCCCACACTACTTAGTTCAACAACTTGATCAATTTCTATTTTGACTTCCTGAAATAGACTAATTTAAAAACTTTTCATTTTTCTTATAATTAGAGAGGAAAGAAAAAAAAAAAGAAGGGAAGGGAAGGAGGCCGAGCTGAGGGGAAGTGGGGGAAGGAAGGGGACAAACAAAAAGACAAAAAGAAAGGCTGGTCACGGAGAGGCTCGAACTCTCGACTTCTGAGTTATTAGCTCAGCACTCTAACCGACTGAGTTACGCGACCCGCTGTTGAATGGGCTTTCATTTTAAGCTTTATAAGGAATGACAAGTATAGCTCGGCTTTATTGAAACTAACGCTTAATAGGTCGCAAGCGACTCCATTAACCCTACACGTCTTATGGTCATGGGACAATTTGTATACAAGCCACAAGTCTATGGACATTAATATTACACTATCTAACTATATACCAGTAGCAGCTTTGCATCCATAACCTGCCTTCATAATCACTCTTGCGTGAGCCATCCACAGAAGTCGTAAGTTCATAAGTTGCGCCAGTGGCGTATCCATAGAGGCCATTAGAAACGTAATTACAGAAAGTATATATAGTTGAGAAGACAAGCTAGACCAAGCCAGGCCACAGTAGCCTGGACATTGGCTCTTGATGTTGCGAGACGTAGGTCTCTCGAGAACACCTCGGATCCCGCCTCAATCCATAGGCCGAGTCGGGAAATTCTTGTCACGATTGACCGTCGGAAGAAAATGCCTGAGAGCGTGCTGATCAGAACGAACTTCAGAGAAACAGCTGTCTGGTCAGCCATGGGCAACGTAACCAGGTTGTGTTAAAGAAACTATTCAATGACTTTTATAGCGCCCCGCGTTAGTGTCACCACCAGTATTGGCATCCTCGAAATTTCTCTCACCAATGTCACGGTAAGCCTGCTCTCGGGCTGTCGACTTGTCGCGCCGAATCGTCAAACAATTGATACCCAAGAAGGTTGTGATCCGGTTGATGACCAAGAATGCCCAGTACATATAGATGACAAAGGCAAAGAGGAGATAAAGTCGCAGGTACAGGAGCTCTACCCATGCGCTCATCCCGGGAAGACCAATCCAAGGCAAGTTCACTAAAATGGCACCGCCAACCAGAGGGGTTTGCAAGATGGTCCAATGGGGGAATGGTTGTCTCAGAAGATGCGCAAGAATGATCTTTGTAGTCATCCGTCCAAAGACAAATGAGATTGTCCAACAGTACAACACCAAGCGGTTATCAGCCAATATTCTCGAATAAGGAGAGAAAAGCCAAGCCATATTGCATCCAGTGAAGACGATCATCGGCACCCACTCCTTGAAGATAGGGGATATGGGGAGATTCTGTTTTCTCCTCGAAGAAATGACATTGTAAACACAACCAGGCAAATGACCCAAGAAGAACGATGAGAGAAGGAGGGGAATCCAAAGGTCCTTCACGGAGTTGTTCCCAAAGACCTGGGGGATATTCAAGAACTCGACTATCGGCCGAGACCATATCTCAGGCCCATACCAGCCCGATGCCACCATCAAGCCAATTGCGATCAGAAGACCCTCAGTAGGGCCATTGAAGTAGCCGAGGTAGAGAGTATGTGTATGATAGGTCTCCCAGGTGGAGAAATACATTGCGAGGCATGGAACCAGGGCTGTCCAGGCGCCTAGATTCGTGGAGCCAAAGCCCAACGCGGCAGTCTCTAGTAGGCTAGCAAGCGTGCAATTCAAGGAGTCGATTCCGTGACTGTTATATGTTAGCAACTACTCATGTCATTCCGAAAGTGTTCACTCACTCAAACAGCTCCCCCAACCCGCTAGACGTTCCCGTTCTCCGAGCTTGTTTGCCGTCAACATTATCCAGCGTGGAGTACCTTCGGTATGTGAGATAAGACCAGTCCAATGATATCGAATCTTAATGCTTACATCCACATGCCGAAAGCAAAACTGTAATATAACCAAGAGGGACCCTATAGTTGGCAAGGCTTAGTGCTGGGCGAGGAATTGGTCTGTAGGCCAGTGGTTTGCTTACAGGCCCTATAAGATCAGGCATCAACACCTCTATGAGCATCACATTTCCGACAATGAACATAAAACCCAAGAGGGTTACCATGTTCGGAGCTATCCACATTGGTAAAAGTTCGACGAACGCATTCCACTAAAGTGCAAAGGCCATTGTTAGACGGGAGTCGCGCAGCGAGTATCGTACAAGGTAAAGGATATCGTACGTAGTGTTTTAAGACATATCTAGAGATAAAGGACTTATCCACACTCTGGTACTTGTAGCTTTTGAGCGGCGCCAAAGCTTCATCGGAAAGCGAGTCTTGGATCGCTAAGTACAACATAAGTAATCAGCCCAAAGAAGACCATGCCAAACATAGAACCAAGGAACGAACCTTGGATCCTCTCAAAAATTGCGTTCATTTTCCTTTTAAAATCCCGCCAATGGAATGGTATATCAGCACTTCAACAAATTGTATCGTACGATTGGGTTTAGTTCATCGCGCTATGAAGTAGGAAATACAACGATAATTGATGAATGAGAAACTGAACCAAAAGCTGCGGTGCTGTATGACAAACACGTACAAGTACAATCCGCAGAAGACAAGCGAAGGGAAGATGATCCTAAAAATCCCCTGAGGAAAAAAGAGTGGAACGAAAAGGGACCCAAGAGGATCGGCGGACGTTCCATCCGCGGATCACAATTTATCACGTGCTGGGCGGGCTGGTCTGTGAGCTCCGCAGCTTTCGACGCAACAACGCGACATGAGAAACAGAGTGAAAGTTGGAGGTTGATGAAGAGCTCTGTGGCTTTTTCTTCTTGCGTTTCGTGCTCATTGCTGTTTCGTAATAGAAAGGTTCCTTTCTATTTCTAGGTGCCATGACTTCTGAATAAACTTCTTTTTCTTCAGCTGTCTTTTGAATAACTCTCATTTATCAATCACTCCAGGCTGTTGTTCCCCGCTGCTGAAGCTTCAACTACCGCACACGATCCTCTTCGCATCAACGATTCATATTGCTCTTCATCTCAGTATCGACTGAAAGCGCTATCCAGAGGTTATAGAGTTGCTCCTTGAGCTTGGACATGACGGTAGAGGATCAGGGAAGCGCTCGCGGCGCAGTGCACGACTGAGTACTCTGCGCAATGCCTGGCGTCGTTGATGCTCCTGCCGGCCCTGCCTGGCAGGGACTGGGCTATACGGTTGCGCACCAGAAGGTTGAGCTGGAGCTAGACTTTGCAAATAAGAGCCTCAAGGGGAAAACTGAAATCACGATCCATCCACATTACAAGGAGCTCCGTGTTATTCGATTAAATTTCCGACAGGGCGAGATTAGGCGCTTGAATGTCTGCGGAAAGATACCGTCGATGAAATATGCGGACCCCTACGAGTCGCTGCAACTGTACGGTCCTCATTATCATCAACGACTTACCTCGAAAATAGATGGCTTGCTTAAGTCCCCGCCGGAGCCCGACCTGCTTGTGTCGGTCCCAAAAAGCGTTAGGATTGAAGAACTTGACCCTTTCTCAGTTGAGGCCCAAGATCAAATGGCTCTCCGTGCAACTGGTGCTGCCGACGATTCTGAAGGCCCTTTGAGCTCCAAAGCGCCAGATACCACACTTCCTCGGTTTACAGCGCTGACGGTCAACATCGAATTTACTATTGACAATATAAAGGATGGGTTACAGCTCGTGGGAGTCGAGAATGGGGACAGACGTTACCCGCATGCCTTTACAACAAACTCGCTTGGATATGGGGCCGGCTGCCCTCTTTTCCCTTGCGTTGATGACCCTTCCTCACGTTGCACCTGGGAGCTGTCTATCAAATGCCCCTGTTCGTTGGGGGATGTGTTTGACCGCAAAATCCGCGATCCAGCTGGCTCCAACGCTTCTGGACGCCCTAAACCGACGTCAAATCTTGGTCGATACATATCTCCAGATGATGAAGCCTTGGACCTACTGGTGGTTTGTTCTGGAGATATGACGGATGAGATTATTGATCCGAAAGACACCAGCAAAAAGACAGTATCCTTTGCATGTACCTCGCCGCTCTCTGCCCAGCAAGTTGGATTTGCTGTTGGCCCATTTGAATATGTCAACCTTGCACATTTCCGGGAAAGCGACCAAGATGAGCAGCTTGGCCAGAATGCCATCCCTCTGCATGCTTTTTGCCTTCCCGGGCGAGGCGATGAACTCAGGAACACTTGCTTTCCAATGGCGAAGGCGATCGACTTCTTTTCCCTATCATATGGGTCGTATCCATTCTCAAGTTACAAAATGTGCTTCGTAGATGACGCGCCCGAGGATACTTTGTCGACAGCGTGCTTGTCAATATGCAGCAGTCATCTCTTGTTTCCGGAAGATATCATCGATCCGATGTACGACGGGACACGTGCTCTCGTTTATGGCCTTGCATCTCAGTGGATCGGTGTTAACATCGTTCCAAAGGCGCCAACTGACACTTGGGTCACAGTAGGCGTCGCGTGGTTTATCACAGATACGTTCATGAGGAAACTCTGCGGAAATAATGAATATCGCTTTCGACTAAAACAGATGTCTGATAGAGTATGCGACTTGGACTATGAGCGTCCTTCAATATTTGACATGGGAAATATACTCCAGCTTGACTCGTCTGAGATTGATTTCATAGCACTTAAGGCCCCTCTTGTGCTTTTCATCCTCGACCGAAGGCTTACAAAAGCTAGTGGAAAGGCCACAATGTCCCGCATCATTTCTCGGCTTTTCCTCAATGCTCGAATGGGCGATATCCCGAACGGGGCGGTATCCACCATGCTTTTCCAGAAGACCTGTGAACGACTGGGCCACGCGAAACTGGACTCATTCTTCCAACAATGGGTCTTTGGTGCTGGGTGTCCTCGCTTTCAGGCTACACAGAGGTTCAACAAAAAGAAGCTCGTAGTAGAAATGATGATAAAACAAGTGCAATCAGAACAGCCAAGCACACGTGACCTGGACAAGAATTCCTTCATGCGTGACGTTAAGGAGGAAATTCGGGGTATCTATGCCGGGGTTGTTCAGCCGGTTTTTACGGGCTCCATGACGATTAGAATCCACGAAGCTGATGGTACACCTTATGAACATATTGTCGAGATTAAAGAAGGCGTCACTAAATTCGATATCCCTTATAACACAAAATACAAGCGTTTGAAGCGGAACAAAAGGCAGAAAGAACGGGCCGCTGCTGCTTCGGGGGGTGATCCTAATGCAGAAGCACAAGAAGATGTCCTGCTTTATTGTTTGGGTGATGTACTCCAGAGTGAGGAAGAAATTCAAGAGTGGAAGCTGGCTGATTGGAGTAAGGAAGATGAGGAGCGAATGGGCCAAGAGTCTTACGAATGGATTCGTATGGATGCAGATTTCGAGTGGGTTTGCAAGCTTTCCTTGGTGATGCCAGGTTATATGTACCTTTCGCAGCTCCAACAAGATCGAGATGTGATAGCCCAATTGGAGGTCAGTTGAATGGTCGTCTCCCTTGAGAGCTTTATGCTGACAACATACCAGTCTCTACAATATATGGCAGCCCAAAGAGAACATCCGTTGATTTCCACGATTTTTGTCCGAACCCTAATGGACCGAAGGTACTTTTACGGAATCCGTGTAGCTGCAGCAAAGGCCTTGGTTAAGCATGCCAAAGAAGACATCAATTGGCTGGGGCTATTCCACCTGGAACGAGCTTTCCAGGAATTATTCTGTCTTCCAGGATCGCCCATGACCCGCTCAAATGACTTCTCCGATAGGGCTGCTTATGTGCTTCAATTGGTTATCCCAGAAGCGATCTCGAAAGTAAGAGACAACAATGGGAAAACACCGATGCGCGTGAAGCGTTTTCTTTATGACAAGCTGCGGTTTAATGATAATTCCAACAACGAGGTGGGTTAAAGCACATCATCTTGGCCCTAGTTCTGAGCTCATATCATGTATAGTATTCGGATAACTATTATGTCGCGACACTTATGCGGTCCCTTTGTCACGCGATGCTAGGCAAGGTTGAGTCTCGCTCCCATGATCTGGACGATTTCGACATGGAGGGGGTACTTGAGTCTCAGGCCGAAGAGAAATTGGAGAAAGACGCCATTGCCGAGATTGATAGATATCGAAGAATGGATGAATGGTCCAGCTCGTACCAGAACATCTATTCTCGTACTACGCTACGCTGTCAGATACAGCTCATGCAAGCCAAAATAACGGAGTTGGACATAATGCAGTTTCTGCCTTATACCCGGGCCGGCACTTATGACCTCCTTCGCTTGGAGGCGTTTGAATGTCTCGTGGAGACAGATATTTTCCAGAGCCCTGAACTTTTAAGATGGTTCATTTTTACCATGTCAAGCGACTCTTCTTCTTGGCTTCGACGGCGGCTTCATTACCTGTTTGGCAAAGCGCTTGCTCCTGTGGCTTTTGGTCGCGAATCAAGCAATAAGACCGCGGCTTCCGGTGATGGCTTAATCATTGAACAAGAGTCTTCCACCGAGGTCCGCCAGGCAGACCTTGCGCGAAGACAGACAGTACCTGGAGCTATAGAGGCACTTAAAGGTGAACTCAAAGGCGACCAGCTCCTCAAAGAATCATTATGGGCTGCGTGCAACTCTCCGTGCATTGGGATTCTGGAACTTTCCGAGTTTACTGATCTCTGCCGCATCTTGTATGACCCGACCACTAGCGTGAAGGTTGCATTGAAATATCCGCGGTATTGGCAAGTGAAGCATCTCGGGAAGGTGAGTTTTACTGCATCATGTCCGGATCGTCTTACAACAGCGCTAATGTATCTTCTAGGGACGTCTGCATTTCACTCGCTCGAGCAAATTCCGCACCTCACTTTCATCAAAAGACGCAAATCCTGCGAAGCGCAAACGAGAAGAACCGGGTATGCCACCCCCTGCTCCTCGCATCACATTTAAGCAGTCAAAGCTTGGCCCAAGTACCCCGTCAGCAAACCCAAGTCCACGTCCGCAGCCGATTACCAAGCTGCACATCCCGAATCGATCCTCCCCCGTACCTCAAGCGCCATCCAGGACACCCGCCACTCCAACCACCCCATCTACTCCTGGGGGTGGAGGGTTCAAACTAAAATTAAAATTTGGCCAGAAGCCAAAATAAATTAATGTGTTTCTTTTTTTATCATTCTTCATTCATGTACCTTATACTATTGTTTTTTCCTTATTCCTCTATTTTGGAGGGAGGCTGGTAAAGGAGGCTTATGGCGCGAGGGTGGAATGAATATCGTTTCTCGATTTTATTTTCTAAGATTTCTCCTTCTATTCCCCTGTTCCGGTTTTCTTTCTCAAATGCGCGTCTGGTTTGCCGGTTTCATGCCCATTTGATGCGGTATTCTCGAGCCATGTTATGAATGATGTCTTGCATAGCAATCATCAGGCTGTGTCGTCAAAGATTATGTCTCTCGATAAGGTATACCAAGGGAACCCCTGAATTTGATCCCTCAAATATTGAAACTGCAATTTGATCGTAAACATGCTTGAGATGAAATCGAAGTGCCTTCGATCGTTCCAAAGAGAGCAACCGACCCGTAAACTCCGTACTGCATTAAATTAATCCCACGATGAAGGTGATATCCAGCGTTCCCTTTATTTGTCGCTTATACGTTCCAGAGCCTGCATAGTGATTGCTTGTTAGCCATATTCAAGACGGGCGAGTATGCAGCAGCAGATATACTAACCTCGAGCATGACGACTGAGTTACCGCGAATGACCTGCACAGGATGATTAGTTACGAACTCCCGCCGTAATGAGTATCTCAACATACCACCATGCCAATTGCGACCTTCTCTCCGCCCTGCTTCTCTTCGAAAGCCTCGTCGAGCACGATGTTCATGAAAACCTGTATCATATAACCGTCAGATCCCGCTCCATGTGACTCCACTAGCCACCGATATCAACGCTCTCGCTTTCAGGGTCGGATAGGAAAGGGTTCGCAACAATAGGAGAATCCGGATGGCCTCAACGTACATCATAACCTCTCAGGATACCAATGACTTTGCGGTTGCCGTTCAGTTGGCAAAATACCCGCTTTTCCATGTACTAGTCAAACAACTCCGTCAGCTCCTTTTTTGTCCAAAACAACAAGGGAATGTGAGTCGCAAGGTATACCTTCTTCAACTCGGGCTGAGCTTGAGGCATCTTGGCTAATTAGTTCTGGTGAATATCCCGCCGTAATGTCGAGGTCAGTCGCGCGGCGGAACTTTGAGACACAAGCAGTGGGATTAAAGCTGTGCCGGAGAAATGTTCTTCCCGGAAGCTTCCAAAGATGCGCAGAGCTCAGGTTGACGCAACTTGTTGAAAATAACGCATACCTCCCTGCGATAAGCAATATATCTTCCAGGAAGATCAAAAGGCGGCTGATAAAATATTCTTAAATAATGAGTTCCAAGTTTGCAAACCGCAGAAAGCCCCGTAAGATTGGCGGAGACGATGAAGAGGATGACGGCGAACAAGGTGAGTAGTTCCTGCGCAACATGAACCAAAAAACACTTCACTAGAATAAGTAACTAACAAACAGTAGATATCGGGCCGGTTGTTAAGCGCCCTGTTCCCTCTAAAACGAAGCAAAAATCCAAAACGCGCCTATCGTTTGGCCCCGGAGAAACTTCAATGGCCGAAGATGGCGAACAGGAAAGTGAAGTGGTAATACCGAAACGGCAAGGACTTGGGAGGCGAGCACTGGAAAATAGTGCTTTGCAGAGGTCGCTCACGCCATCGGGATCAGGTGGTCAGCTTCCACTCAGGGTTGGCCCAGAACAAGATCGGCCAAGCTACAGCAATGAATATTTGAAGGAGCTTCGGAATTCAACGCCTTCAACGCCAAAGAATGCCACCGATGACGATAAAGAGAAGACTATCGATGTTGCAGCAAAGTTCGGCGAAGTTATGAAAGTCACAGCGCCGGCCGCCATTCCTAGCGAAGCGGAAATTAGAGAGAAAAAAGAAAGAAGAGCGCGCTTGGCCAAAGAACAGCAGCATGGCATCTCAACAGAGAAGGACTTTATCTCGTTGGATGATACTATGGAGGATGAAGAATGGGACTCAAGAAATGAAAAAGAGGATCTAAGGGACACTCGGTTGATTCGGGACGATGAGGATTTCGCAGAGGGCTTCGACGAGTTTGTGGAGGATGGCCACATAAGTTTGGGGAGAAAAGCTGAGCGCGAGAGGGTCAAAAAGCAGCGTGAAGAAATGCGAGAGCTTATTGAAGATGCCGAAGGTATCTCGGACGAAGACGACTCGGATTTAGAGGAAAAAGCGGCTTACGAAGCCGCCCAAACAAGGGCTGCCATGGGCCACGGCGGCAAGGACTATACAGATCGACCAAAGACTCCTCCCAAAATGACCTCCCTTCCACGCCTATCAACCTGTCTTGACCGTCTACGCACAACCTTGGCCGTCATGGAAAAGTCGAAAACCCAGATGATCGATAGAATGGAAGAACTAAGAAAGGAAAAAGCCGATATAGCTGTGCGAGAAGTAGAGATTCAGGCTTTAATCAAAGAAGCTGGGGATAACTACGAGAAACTCAAACAGGAAGCTGGGCGCACTCCTGGCTCGGACGAGGATACAGCCGCCGAGCGAGGATTAGAGAGTATCGGCAATTCCATGGCAGTATCAACAGGAAACTCCGAGGACGAGTCGTGATACATCCGCTCAGGCATACACGCACCTACCTTTCTGGATCGCTTACCAGCATCTTAGGAAAGGTTTGACATCATCCGTCGTTCTTTCCGGCGTATCGAAAAGATTGCCTGAAATGACACCCAGTTTGGCTTAAAACATATTTATGATACCCAACACTTAGATTTCACCTACCAATCGACTAGCTCTTAACTTTTTCATCTAAATCCACCTGGCGATGATGCGAATGCCTTTCTTCTATTTTCAGCCGCTATGTAGGACTTCGCATACTGATGGGACTGCACAGTGAGTCAGGTTTAGGAGCTTACTGATATGTATGCCTGGCTCATGACAAACTGCAGCCGGCGAGAATCCATACCGTTCATTGAAACCCCTATTGATGGGAACCATGGAACGCGCCTCCACAGGCATTTCGATGCTACTCCGATTGAACTGTTCTTTGACTTGTTTTTCGTGGCGAATCTCTCTACCTTTACTGCTACGCATGAAATTCACAATGTAGAAGCCTTAGGGGCATACATAGGCTTTCTTGGGGTGATTTGGTTCACCTGGCTTCAGGTTACTCTATTCGATATCAGATTCGCCAGGGACTCGGTTTTCGAACGAACCTGCAAGGCTATACAGCTAGCAGCTATGGTCGGTTTTGCATCTGCAGGCACGCGGTTTACCACCCGTGTTAGAGACGAGAATGTTTGGGCCTTTCAATCACTGAGCCTCTTTCTCGGCGGGAGCCGAATTTTACTAGCTCTACAATATACAGTCAACAACGTCGTCTTCCTTCGTAAACAAATGAAGCCTGCTGCCAAAGGGGTCTCCATCATCGCCGCGACGCTGTTTGTCTCAAGCTTAATCTATCTAGGGGTATGCCTACCGCACAGACGAATCGTGACTACTATTGAAGCCACATGCACAGTCTGACCTGTTGCATAGATGTTTTATATCTTCGGGATGCAGGACGGGATCCGTTCCTATATATGGACCGTTTGGTTTGCTTTGTTCGGACTAGAGATGTGGGTTATAATGGGAGTGTCTTGTGTGACACCCGGAATTGGACTCCAAGATACCCACTTGAACGTAAGAATGGGTCTCCTTACGCTAATCATTATTGGCGAAGGGGTCATATCAGTCACCAGAATTGTGAATAGGACCGTGCGGCCGGGGGGCTGGACAAAGTGGTCGTTTGTTCACATTCTAGGAGTCACTACTAATGTGGTATGGGGTCTCAGAGATTCGATCTATCGTCCCTTTCGGGGTTGCTAACGCCTCAGGAGTAGTACTTTCTGTGGCAAGCGTATTACGATCTCTCACCTAGGGGCATACTTGGCAAATATTCCCAGCAGCTATGGGCCCAGCTCCATTTTCCCTTTCATGTGGCCCTAGTTCTCCTTCTTGAAGGATCGCAGATCCTTGCTTTGACCCTAGACATTACCTTGAAGCTCACGTACCTCCAGGAAACTATCATGTTTGCTTGTGAGGAACCACGGCCCAGACCCGGAATAGCCATTGGTCTTCTTCGGAATACCATTGAGGACATGGAGATTAATTACAGCCGCGGCGCAATAAAAGAAAAGATGGCCATCGACGCCATCTTAAAAGATTTGCCCAATCACCCCTTGTGCCCGGGAGAGAAGGTGATTGGTTTCTTCGTCACGAATGATCGCCTCAATGACCTTGTGGGTAATGTTACTGCCGCTCTGTTTTCTAGTATGGGAATCATACCTTCGGAGGAGACAAACATAGGGCAGTTGACTAGCTCGCAGTTGCTGAGAATGTACATGGAGCTACTCGGGTTTGTCTACATCTATTTTTTCGTCGTTGCATCACTGGTGATGTTTCTTTTTGCCGCCTTCGCAATATTGGCTCGTCGCCACAACTTCTGCACTAGTATTGGAGTAACGACCCGCATCATCCTCGGGGTGATCTTGGCAAGCCTAGTGTCTTTCGTCGGGAAATTTGCGCTTGCGTACGATTTCATGACATCTCCCACGATACTATACGCATTCACATTTGCTATTTTGACAGGTGTGCCGTTCATCTTCGACTAGCTTCCGTTGTTTTTTCTATTCTGATTGTCGCAGTGTTCGGCGTTGACCGAGTCTTGGACCTCTATGAGAGCCACCATGAGACCGATGTGAACCTGGAAGATGCAGGAAAGCGTAGTCATTCTGATAGCCCCTAGTCCCGGGCTTCTCACGGATCCCTTCCTATCATGGCTTCATTTATGAATGCGTCGAATAGTCAGCCATGGAGATCTACACGGAAACGAAACGCCCAACTTGAAGTGTATCACATGAGATCCTGCAGTAGGACATCCTTCGCCCCATAAAGAAGCAAAGAAGCTGAATCAACGAGTCTAATTGTATACTTTGCCACCTCTATTGTTGCGTGGATAGTTGTGTCTATATGTTACCCTCTTTCTCTTACCCTTTCCCTTCGGAGTGAACCTTATAGACAGTTATATGATTCTGTCCCAAACAACCTCGAGAGTCCCAGCACTCATGGAAACCGATCATAGGCACGGGCCCAGGACAGGTTTTCATCAAATCTCTCATCACTTGCAGCGGATGCAAGGAAGGACTGATGTACTGTAGTACAGTGTGTCCTATAGATGCCACCACAACTCGGGATGGAAAATTAGCGCCACACATGGTAGTAGTTTGTTCCTTTTCCTGGTAGCACACCAACGTCCCTTGACCCCAGTTGTGCTCACAAAGGGAATCACTTGGGAGATTAAATCTGGTTGGGATGTTTTTCACCATGTAACACCGTTGTTAGGATATGAGGGTGTGTAGTGCAATGCCGTGGTTCAATTAGGGTTAGTTTTGGCACCTCTCCGTTCATTTTTATTTATTCCCCTGAATTAATCTACCTATTAATACCCAAGAGGCGAAATAATGAAAGAGAATAGTAAATTGATATTGCATATTATAATAGAATATTAAGATCTCTTTCTACATTATTCAATATTTATTCTTTATTAAATTTTTTTTTTTTTTTGAAGGAAAAATTCCTCTCTTTCTATGATCGTGGGAGATCGAGCTTATCGATGTCTCTGATTGCTAGTACACTTCCCCGGCCCGTTCTTTCCGGTTTGTATCTAGGCTTCCGGGACCAAACGCTTGGAAACCCGATCTGCGTTTAATATTTCTTCTCTTCCGGGGTTTTTACTGGGCTATTTCCTGGAGAAAGAGGTACTTTTGACATGTTTTTTTTGGGGGGATGGGATTCGAAGGTGATGTTGCATGGGGTGTGTGTGAGGGTTCGGGGATGGTACGCGGGGTGATGAGGCTGCACTGCATAAACTACACGTACAAATAATGATAAGTGGAATGTGTGTGTGTGTGTGTGTGTGTGTGTGTGTGTGTGCCTGGGACAAGTACAAGGGGTCCTGGAGTAGGGAAATACAATCATGGGGGGAGAGAAGTTCTGGGCCTCTCTGTCTCTGTCTCTATCATGGTATTTTCTCTTCTGCTTTTCTTTTTGTCGAATGAAGGTTCTATTTCTGTAACTTTTTCTTAGTTTCTCTGGGAAGATGTGGTTTAAGGTATTTTTAGTGGTTCATGTGAGGATGTAACAAGTTTTAGCAAAAATCAATCTGAGTGAAAGAATGGTATGGTGGCAGGTCATGAAAGCTAGAGGCAATGGTTCAAAGAAGTTAAGAAATTTGTACATGCGGGAGTACCCTAAACGTGCCTGAGGGTGGTACTTCTGCGCTAGAATACCTTCTTCGCCATGTCTAGCCATAGTTCCATCTCTTGTGGATGGAGCTGGAAGTGACCTGCATATGCACATTACCCATGACTGGTACATACACTGTCAATAGTAGAGCCACACTCCGAGAAGGAAGAAAGAGAAAAGACCTGACCTGAAAAGTCTAGAGACGTGCTCAAGGGTAAAGCAAACGTCACTTCTATAAATCCAACAGCACTACCGTTGTTCTTTCCGATCACTTCTTTGAGCCCAATAGATGTTTCGGGTTCCAAGCCCCATGGCTGGCAATATGCGGTCATCGCTGAAGGTGGCATAGGGAATTTGATATGAACAAAGCCTTATGTGGGTATCCGACATGCCTTTGCACATTGCCCGTAAAAACTGCCACATCCAACCGATAGGCAGAGTGCCACGAAACCTTCTTTTGTCCTCTCTGCATTAGTTCCCGATGCTCCTTTTGCCTCACATATCGCCTCTTACGCCACAAATGATTTCTCAATTGGACCGATTGGCTACCCGCGACGTCGAGATTGAGACTCATCAATTGATCACCTAGTAAAGTATTGCAGGGTGACCGTTGTAAACTTAGTTCTTCCATTCACGATTGGCGGCACCCATGCTTATTTTCCGGCACTAGATAAACTATAAGCCATCGGCCGTCATTGTCTAGCCCAAGAACGGGAGGCAATATACTCTAAGGAGCGAAAGGACTGTTTTCACACCAGGACAGGGAATAGACGAAGGCTTGATGAAGATTGTCAGCCATTCCAGGGGGTTGAAGATAGCTATCTTACTAAAAGAGCTAACTGATCTCGGTGACTTGTTTCCCAGGTTTTTCTTGGGATCGCCTTTTTCTTGTCTGGAGGACGTTGACAACCAATTGCTCCTCCAGTCAAATTTGGGTGGGACATAACTTTGGGCAGAGTGTCCCAAGAGTGCTTTCAACCAGTCGGCCTACTTCACCAGTAAGAGGAAATTTCTCCAGGGTGGAAGAGTCTGAGACATCACGGCGCCCACTTGGAATCTCAGCCCCGTGGCCTATAGGAGGAAAAAGGTCTTGTGTCCGGCCTACAGACATCAGCATCGACAAATCGGTTTAGTTTTCGCTTCCGAGCCGGACTCGTTTTTGCTTTGTTTTGTTCCATATCCCTGAGTTCCCGAGCCATAGATGCCAGAGCAAGTCTTGTCGTTCAGAACTTGTCGGCGGTTAAGACACCACAATCAGCTTCAAGTGGCCCTTGTGCTGAGGCACAGAAAACTCGCCCAGGGCAGTTGGAGTATGTTTGTCGATTGTGAAAGCCAATCGAACCCACCCCATATTTCCCCGAAAGCTAGATGGGCTAAATGATCGCTGCAGGTGTCAATTAGACTAGCAACGTGCATCGCTCAGCAACAGCGTCTCCTGTATGTTCTCCGGTCAATCCCATTTCGAAGCATGAATGACAAGCGATGATGTGGCTGACAGCGATAGTTAACTGTCCCATCTTATGACGATGGTCCACGTTGATCCGGGTAAGCAAAAAACCAAGACTAGTTTTCGACAAAGAGCTCGTTTTTTCCTAATCTGGCTCCAGGCCATTCCCTCATTGATAATTACGGGGGTGTCTTGCCGACTAATATCTGTGCCCCGCAAACTGAATCAATATTGTCTTCTAAAAAAGCCACCGAGAGTGAAAAACCCCAAATGCACCGCTGGCTAGAACCTAATGGTAGCCATGCAATGGACCCTGACGACATGGCAAACAATACTTCGATGACCCACGAGGCTATGAGCAATGGTCTTGACGGCTGGCCTGAAGCTCTTACGTCACAAGATTTCGAGGAAAGTAAGGTGCAATTTTATGGTTGTCGGGTCCAGTCATCCGCACAAATTCAGGGCCCGTCCATACAAAGCGTTCGCGAGATATCCATACCTCAGACTCATGGCCAGTACGCACAATATGCTGCGCACGCCGGCAATCAAGAGAGAACAGTCGGAGAAAAGGTCGAGACCGATGATGATGTCATATTTGGCGTAGCTCATCCCATTCCCCGGCTGCCCATCTTATGTATGACTGGCAGCGGCTTCTCATCATTTTCCGGCCCTGAACCTGAATCTGTGGCAACATCACCCTTTAGTACGCCTGATAACTCACATGGACCTTGGCTCACTGGCAATAGAGCTCAAACCCAAGAATGGGCAATCAACGAAGTCGAGTCATCTGAGCTTTTCCGAACGTCATCAGAAAAAAGCTCGTTGCCAATTATCAACTACTTAAATTCAGTTAGCGGGCCTTCTACGCCGCCCCCGTGGCCTACTACCGGAGTTCGAGCAGCCTGTAATGTGCAACAACAGAGTACTAGCCGCGGTGATGCTCTCTGGGTCGACATTCCATGTGAATTGAGTATGAATGGGCTTGATGACCAGGTGACAGAGGACTTCGATCATGATGCCACTGCCAACAACAATCTTCAAAGTTCGCCGCTGCAGGCTAACGCCTGTCAATATTATGCACAGACAACTGTGACCCGCTGTCAAAGCAGACTCGGGAACACTAGTTTTCCCCTTGTCAACGAACGATTTTCAGACAATTCACAATACAGACCAGCCCAGCCCTACCATGACAGCCCGTGTATACACCACTTGGTGCATCCAACCTTGACAACCAACAGGGTATGCTTTCTCCGAGGCCAGGGGGCTAGTAAGCAAATCGCTTGTCACAGCGACGGCAGAGACGCGTTCCTGGTGGAATGTAAGCGACGCGGGCTCTCTTACAAGGACATCAAGAGAATTGGTGGCTTCAAAGAAGCCGAATCGACACTTCGAGGAAGATATCGGACGCTGACGAAATCAAAAGAACAGCGAGTGAGGAAACCTCAGTGGCAAGAGAAAGATGTTAGTATCTCTCAATGGACGCCCATGGCAGGGACTATTACTGATACTGATGAACCTGTAGATAAGCCTGCTGTGCCAAGCAGTGAAGGCCTGCATAGAAGATGACAAGCAATCCCGTGGTGATAATGGGTCTAGCTGTCGACCTCCTATCACTAGTCAGCCGCCCAAGGTGTCCTGGAAGAGGGTAGCTCAATATATTTGGACACATGGCGGCTCATACCACTTTGGAAATGCCACTTGCAAGAAGAAGTGGTGCGAGATACACGGTGTGAAGCTCTGGAATTAATCTCCGGCATGTAATGCCCAGAAAGTCCTTCAATGGATGTATAGATGAAGTACAAACGGTCTTTTCTGATAGCGTTTGACTATATCCACATGACGAGCATAGGATTACGGTTGCCCTTTGCTTGCCATCTCCTTCCCACGTGGAGTGTCCATGTTTACTTTGATACGAGGGGCTTATTAGCCGTGCCTGTCTTGTTTGGGCTGGTTTGGCTAGCTTTTACCCAGCCTTTTTTTTTTTTTTGTTTGCCTTCGTCCTTTCTCTTCTAATAGTGTATTTCAACTGCTTAACTCGCTGTGAGACATTGACTTCAGGTCTGTACTGTTTCTTCTTATTGTAAGGCTTCGCATTAACGTTCCCCGTACCAAAGCACCTCTAGTTAAAAAGGAGCGTTATGAGGGTGATTGAGTGACAGAATTCATAGTAAGGAGATCTCGCGCAGATCTGGATGAGGATACCCAATTGTCGTCAGTACCTCTTTAAGGGAATCCGGATTACGACGTAGTTCGTCCCATTCGGCCTCAGCTTTTACCATGAGCGTACCAGCAAGAATTGTACCATTCAAGGCAACGATACCAGCCCCGGAGACTTCCGCTGACGTTGTACTGTCGACTGGGATTTGAGCACTTTCACTTCTTCTCGGACAGATCATCATCACTGAATCAGTCATTGCTAGATTGTAACTGATAGCAGCTGGACCAATGGTCGTCGGGGAAGAACCTCCCGTGCTTCCCTGTGCAGCTGCCAACGCTGCTCTGTACAGAGACAAGTAAATGTGATGTAGAGTATCGGCAGAGGGGTCCGGAGGCAACGGAAGGGCAAAATGCGCAAACGGTACCTGAGCCCATCGCAAGTATTTAGAGCCGGGGGATGTTGGTTGCGTTGAGACTGCATCGATCAAGGGCTGCCAACTCCCCGAGTCACTTTGAGACATGGCTTCGACAGGCAAGAACTGTAAATGCCTATGAGGCTGACTCGCTCCGCTCTCGTTGCCGGAGTTGAAAAAGGCGAACAGTCGTTTAGAGGCCGCGCCATTTTCCTTGCTCTCCTCACCCCATGCTTTGACGCAGGAATAAGCCGCATCCAAATCCTCTTTCTCCAGAATGTCTGTTTGAAGTCTCCATTCTTTTGTAGCCAGGATGAAATGATTGGGAATTACGGGAAATTTGTTGAGGACTAGTATATGGGTGGGGTTCTCTCGAGGTATCTGAGCGATCAAGAGATCTGGGGAGGGGTCTTGGAAAGGGTCGAATTTAGGCTTCGTAGTGGACTTGCCAGTGTTTGGAGCCCCTGATGGCTTATTTGCAAGAGCAGGACAATACCGGAGTTGATACTAAGATAGAGTAGAATTATAGTTAGCATTGAACTTGGCAGGGCAAGATTCAAAAGAGAAGAGAGTACCGGTATCCCTGCAGTCTGAATAGTGGTCAGGTGTGTTTGAGAAAATAGAAGGTGACCTGATCCTTTAGCAGCTGTGAAGCGCTTGGATACGAGGGCCGGAAGACTTTCTGACAACCCCAATTGCATCTTGTTAAATGACCGGTTTTGAATCAATTGCGAGGTTGAAACAGGCTGCGGCAGATGGAAGGCGGAAGGCGGGGGCATGTGAGCGGGTAGAATCGAGGCCAAAGTTCGATTGGCGTCACTCGATCCTTGAATACGAGTTAAACTGATAGTTACTCGCAAGTCAAGTATTCGGAGAAAGGAAAAAAAAAAATTCTTTTATATATATATATATATATATAGTCACATTGAATTTTGTGATCGGTGTTGGTTGACCTGATTAATTTTGATACATACAAGCTTTTGTTTTTCCATCTTGTTCTCCTTGAAACTCCGCAGGTCCAGCCAGCCAGAGATTAGGATTGATACATCATATAAGTACAGAGTTGGGAAGATGGAACCCAGTATATCCAAAAGGAAACAAACAACAGAGAATGGTATCACACTAGCCAGACATAAGAAATATCGCTAACATCATGCCACGTATGCAAAACAAGAGCCGAACTTGGGAAACTGAAGAGTATCTAAGACACCAACTCATCAATATCTACCTCTCCTTCATAAGGATGAGACAGACTGGACATGGCAATGGCCGGTCGCCCAATCAACTTTGAAGAGGGTCCATCTAGCCAAGGACCCCGTTCTTCCTCAGTAGCGTTCAGGATGCCTTCCGCGCGCTCCAAAGTTAGGACATCCAGATCGGTCACATATGCATCTCGACTAGTGCCGTCTTCAGCGGCACGAGGAAGATTTATACGGACTTCATGCTCGTTTTTCAGCATCATTTCATCCTTCCACAGGCTGCGTTGGCCATCATACACACACAGAACGCGCCGTTTTAGGTTGATGCTGCTTCTGGGGCAACCCCAGGATTGGGGGTAACGATCACGGTTATTCCGCCGCTTCGAGGCAGTTGGGCGCTTGGTAACAGCACTGTTTCCTAGGGTAACACGGGCGGAAGAACTGCCTCTGCTGCCTTTCATAGTGCTGTTGGCCGATCGCCGGACAGACAGAAACTCATTTGGATCATCTTCATCGTCGTCACTTTCGTCATCGTATCGATCAACGGTACCAGCCGTGTCGAGCAGCTTATGCTTCTCCATGGTTTTCTTCACCTCCTCGTCCTCATCGACTTCAGCCAGGCGTTTCCGGTTGATAGCCTCACTAGGTTGCTCCCGCTGCACAACTTGGAGAACACAGTCGTCCAAGTGCTCGTAAAATTCCTGAGCGTTGTCGAAGGTAGAAGCGCATGTGGAGCATTTAGCTTCATCTTTGCGATACCCTGCGATAGCCTTGTTAGGGGAAGCTGAGCTCTTCTTCCGGCAATTTGGCGGTGTTTGTTCAACGCCATGCACCGAAGTCAAGTGGCGCTTGAAGACGTCTGCTCTATTGAAGCTCTTTTCCGCTGGTGACCCAGATCCTGGACAAAAGCCGCAGACCATTGTTCCTTTGTAATGAATGAGAGTATGACGATTCTTGTCATATTTACGAGCGAAGCCCTTGATATGATATGGACAGTTAACAATGGGGCATTTCTCGGGCCTCTCCGACCGATGGGTTAGTAAATGGGCCTTCAAATCTTTGAAGACGCGTCCGCAGTCAGGGTGGGGGCACCGTCCCTTCTCCTTAGTCTCATCATCAAGATCCGCGTCACTAGCAGCCGGACTCAGCTGTGAGCGACGGGAACGGTCGGAGGAGATGGAGGATCTCCGATCATTGATCAGAGGGGAGGACATCGGGATGTGATTGAGCTGCTGCGCAACCGGCTGTGTATGGTACTCTTCGGCTTGGGGAAGATAGGGAAGCTCGGGGGACTGAGGAAGTAACCCATGATAGCCGTAGTTCGGCTGCTCAGGGTATGACATAGAAGATTGAGGAATGTTCGTTTGTGGTTGTAATCTTTCAATCAAAGAAGGGTCTGTTGATGATATACCACTCGTCAGCGATCTACCACAGCAGGCTTGGGATTGGGGACAATGCAATAGGACTTACCAACATAGTCATCTGAGTTCTTCTTTGAATAGAGAACGTCCGAGTTCTTTGAATAGAGAATTTCCATATCCAGTAAGTTCCCAGGACATTCATTTAAGTGGTCACTCATGACCGCAGCCGGTAGTCCCAGACCGTGATTAGTGTCTACCCAGTTCTCGTGAATAGCCGGGGCAGTTCCTGAGTAAGGGGAGCCTATAGCAGAAGACGAAGCACTTGCGATTGAAGGACCAGAGGCCGTGGAAAGACCTGGCATGAAAGGTTCGGAGAAATGAGAGATTGGGGCGGAGGGTGGAGTAGCCGGCATCGGCGGGCAGTTGGTCGCTTTATTGGTATCGGAATATGCATCAACCGATGGAGTATCGTAATAAGTTGACTGGGGCAGTCGTGAGGAATTGGGACCTTGTCCGAAGCCACTCAGGTCCACGTGAAAGGTAAAGGGCTCGGTCAAAGCAGGATCCATGGTGAAATGCTGGAAGTATGGAGTTTGCTGCTGCCTCGGGTGTTCGAATGCCAGCATTTTGCTATCAATGTTGTATTGTGGAGGAAAGAGGACAAAGTCAGGGTGATCACTGTGGGCTTGCATGCCCGCTTTTGGTTCAAGGGTTGGTTATTCTCAGTATGTGGGGATCGGAATGCGAGGGTTGAGATCACTATTAGTGTCAATCGTCAGCCACCACAAATTCCGATCAAAGGGAGACTTGAATCAATCTTGCCGGCATGCGCGCATAACAAGCGATAGATTGAGTTTCTAGGACAAACGGGCCGCACGGGAAAACATACAATCTTTCAGAAGGGCCAACAATGGATATAAAAAGGACTGTGCAGTAGTTCCAAGGGATTGCGTAAGACCGATCCAGGAGAGGAACAGTTGTGATGCGATGCAATGGCTCAGGTCACAGAGAATTGTATCGGCTTGAATAGGCACGGCAATGTTCTGCAACTTCCCGATTGGGATAGGGTCTGCGGAGAGATAATAGAGCAAAAATAGACAATATGATATACAGAGGGAGAAAGATTGAGTATAGCAATCGACCCGAGCAGGCAAGGAATCAAGGCCCTTGCTTCCCAGAGTGAGGATGACGAAGGATAATGAAGAGCACGAGATGCTTTTGTAGCACACTCTCAAGGAATTCAACCAGAAGGGTTCCCGTGCTGAGAGGGGAATGAGAGGCGTGCAGAACAAAAGGAGGACGGAGAGAGGGGAGCAAAAGCATTGTTAAATGTTATGTGATTGCTGGCCCTATGAACCATCTAGGATTCGCAAGTAGATTGGCCTACTACGAGCGAACTAAGAAAAACAACGCTAAAGAAACCCATCCAGACTACTGGAGGTGGAACGCGCAGCAGGAGACAGGGGAGTCATCTCTAGCGGCGCGACAGGTGTGGGTGCGTGTGGGCGGATGATGTCGATGATGATGGTGGTTGAATTGTGGAGCGCCAGAAGACTAAAAAAAAAAAAAAAAATACCAATAATAACAAAATAATAATAATAAATAAAAAAAAAAACAAGGGAGACTAGTGGAGATGTCCGACCAGCAGGGGCAGGCTGTGATCAGGGCCGAGTTTTAGTATCGTATTATTAGCACTACATCTTACTACCATGGCACACTAACATAGGTTTGTAACTATTCTTACCATACCGCTAACCCTGCATTACTGCACAGCCAGCAGTTCTCCATTTTAGCGATCTACTTCCTATGTTGACCTCTTTTCCGTCTTTTATTTTCCTTTTCTTTTTTCTTTTTTTCTTATTATTTATTATTATTATTATTATTTTTAATTTTTCTTGTAAACTTTTTTTTTTTTTTTTCTTATTGAATTATTTTCACTTCGACCTTTTTTCCTTTCTATCTTATTTCTTTTACCCTTAACAGCAACTCGCAACCCAGCAGTAGTATCCCTACCAGAGACATTTCTTTGTAGATGCTGAAAAACTCTCTCCCTTGGCTTTTGAGAGATATTTCAAAGATAGAATATTTTAACGAACACCACTCTCATGGCAGGTGGACTCTGGAGTAAGGAGTTTGCAGAAAGTACTGTACTGTATTTAAAAGCTATTCGTCATGAGGACCCGTCGTGGTAGTAGTACTACGAGTAGTGGTAATCGAGGTAAAATCTATGACCATCTGAAAAAAGTCAAAGGATCCACTTTTACTCACCCAATCCTTTTGTCAGAACAACCATAAACCCATGAATCTGTAATAGTACACTTCTTCCTTTCGAGGTCTCCGCCCTGTGAGACTTCTCCTTTAAGGGTTCCTGCATTGTATTTCATGAGCACATGATAGAAGGAAGAGGTTCAATGGTTACAATTCCTGACAGTTCCGGACCGCTCTTCCCTCCCTTTAGGTTCTATCTAAATATTTACTCTCAAGACCACTCCAGATGGAAGCACTGATGGGCTTTTTTCATGGCACCCCATTTCCATCCCTACCATGCATGCTAAAATACCTGGGGTCTGGGGACCCAGTCGGAGACACCGCCCATACATACAGAGGTACATTCCTGACACATCCGTATGCGCATGTGTCATCGGCAAGTCCGTAGCACACAGACCATCATCGACTTGGCGTGCTCAGTAGCCTATTTGTAACCTTGCCAATTACTTAAAACAGCTTATGGTGGATTCATCAATATCATCCTCCTGATAAGATGGTGGCAAACTTCGTCTCTCCTCGTTCTGTGAAGAAACAGAAGGGAAAGGGAGGGGAGGGGGAAGAAAAGGAAAGGAAAAAAAAAAAAAAAAAAAAAGGAAAAGCGGCCACGGAATTGCGGGCTAAGACATGGATTTGAAATGGAATAAGAGTTAGTCTTTCCCTTTTCACTTAGCATGAAGCTCATCAACCCCAGTTTCTAAAAGACAAATTCAATAGTCAATGCAGAAGAGTCCACTCCCATCACAGTAATGAAGATCTAAAGTCAATTATCGGTCAATGCTTGACAGAAAACCGACAAGCAGAAGAGAATGACAGTAGTAGTGGCATATCTCATCTATAACTTGGCTGATCCAAATTATCTACTAGTAACAAACCCATTTTTCCCGACCAGACGCTTCTTAACACCGTCTGTCCCGTCAACTCGGTTCAGTCAGATCGACCACAAACACCCCCAAGAGCGACATTCAAAATTACCCAACTAGTAGCAGGTTAAATAATTGGATCTGGACTGTGGCCGCCAATTATGAACACTATCGCCGAAACTCGACGATCTTTTCTACTTCTGAGCCCACGATGCCCACCCTTTTTGAGAAACGTGCATTTTTGCGAGGTTCCCACGGGAATGATTGGCCCTGGGTCCTTGACATGCAAATGAAGCGTCATCGGACTATCGAGATCATTTTACCAATCACGGGCCGTAGATGGTTCCAGACGGGAAGACGATTCTCATTTAGGGCCGCCCGACATCAGGTGCCCGGACAATCACTCTGCCCAATTTGGAGAGATAAACAAAACGACGGCTTGTTGAATAAGTTATGCGGAGCCGCACATCTCCTATGCCCCCGGTAATAAGGAAACTATAATGAGATTATTATTATTATTATTATTATCTCTGATGGGGATAGATGACCCCTTGTTTCTTAACTCTTACCTCGTGATTTGATTACCTATTCCGGAAGGACTCTCTCAGGTGGATTGTTAGTAGCTCGCCTAGATAATGGTCCATGGTATTGTATCAGGGCGATGCAATTCCGTCGCTTGGTAGGAGCAAGGAAACCCACGAGTTCCCAATCTTAGAACAGTGATGTCAATATGTCAATCATATCATGACGTTGTGACGATTCAACAAAGGAATCTTCACTCCGAGCAAAACTAGCTGTGGCTCATGCAGTGGCTGAGCCCTGCTTTTCCGGTATCGACAGGTTAACCTTTACAATACGTACCGGACGGCAGGGCCGAGAGGAAGCGATCGTGTTTGCTGGACCCAGCAAACCAAAGACCCGAGAAAGTATAAAATAAAATAAAATAAAATAAAATAAAAAAGACAAGGCGGGGAACAACAAATCCCACGAAAGAGGTAACCCGTGTCGATCGACCCCGAATTTTATTATTTACTTTTCAACAAGTTTTGATTCTCGGGTAAATCCTATCCTTAATTCCCATTTTGGGACGGAAGATTTGGCCGGTCGGTAAAGCGCAATCCCAGCACTGATCGATCTCTAAATTTTTATCTATTTATTTATTTTTTTTATTACTCTTAAACCAAAATCACTTCAACGCCCAAACATCCTTAGACTCTTCGCACTATATGCGATGTATGACATATGTACAATCCGGGCTGGCTAGCCTGTTACACACTACGGCCATGGACACTAGCAGACGTAGCACTAGACAAGGGCCAATTAGTTTGCGCCTAGTAAGGCCAGAAGGGATCAACAACGATGACACCGAAGTACTCTGCAGTAGTAGGAGTAAACACTCCGGTCGGTGAGAAAAAAGCCACTACAGCAGACATTAGCGCCACAAAATCGACGAAGCCACAACAATAACCTCTCGCGTGTCAGAGCGCGGATCGTCCCGCACATCCATTGGAAGATCTCCATACGCTAGGATGGAATGAGGCGCAGCGCACACCGCTTCACCTTAGTTCACCCAATTTTTTTCCCCCTAGGGCTTTAGACTAACACAATACTAGATAGTTCTTCTCCCCCCCATGCCATCATCGATGCATTGTTATGTCATAATGGAGAGGCTCCACCTGCCAACAACGCGATTTAGGATCCAATGAATCGGGCCTCGTGGCTCGAGGAGGACGAAGCTCACCGATATTTCTTTCCATTTGGCTTCCGGAACATTGTCCCCCATGCTTTGCCAAGGCTAGGTATTTGCGGTGGGGTAACGAGACGCGAGGTGACCTATTTGGGACGTGTTCTAGAAAAATCGTGAGGTGGGCTTTCTTACTATGTATGTTCGTGGCGCTTTTTAGCCTCGTATGATATGATATGTTATTGTTTAGCGTAGTTTCATCTATAGGGAAGGAACGGATAGCTATTCAGTGTTTTATTATGTCTTGGTCGTGAGTGAGTTTATTTATTTATTTATTTACTCCTCACTTCAGTTTTACAGTATACTACCATTATCAATAACCAGCGCCAATATATATAATAAATAGGAACGATCGTTATTGGCAGTGTTTTCACAATGGTAGATACACTGTACGGAGTGCATAAAAAATATGTATCCAAACAAGCCACACTGCCTCCAACCTAACACCCGAGGACTTCTCTTTGGGACGATGTACAAGGCCCTCCCTGCCTAGTCCGGCAGGAAAATAAACATCTTACCCAGACGAGAAAAAATCCCCATCCCACCCCATCCCACCTGCATAAATTTCTAATTTCTCACCTTAGTTGGTCCACCACTCACAACTTCGCAAAGCCATGACATGGCACAGTGAGGTTTATCCAGACCAATCATGTCTACATGGAGATTAAAAATCGTGCATAATGACCTGTCATGTACGCTCGTCTCGAGATGCTCGATCCATTTAACACGTAATACACGGTCGCACTCAGCTGCCTTTGAAGCACACGTGGCAGGGCAACCGGCGAAGTAAAACCTAATCGAAAAATAAACGGAAAGAAAAAACATACATATAAAAAAAACTTAATAATAAAAGAAGGAAAATTCTCACGCAACCTAAATGATCCGGACTCGACGGACGTCTCACCATGTTGATAAGTAATTAATAAATTATAAGCATATTTCCATCCCCAGTCCCATAAAGTCAAACCCCAGAGTATGAAAAGCCAGACACAATGGAGGCTAATTTACGATACGTAACTACGCCGTTTTCACCGTTCTTGGGAGAGGGCTCGCCATTGGATGGAATAGGAGGGTATATGGCGGCTGTTTTTCTCTTCTTGGTCATGTTTTATTTTTATACATTATACTTACATGCATACCTATGATGACTCCTGGTCAACTTACTGTTACTACTGGATGCAATGCGCCATGTTCGGTTTGCAGGGAGTTGAAGTGATGGTTACCTATGGAATGGGTGGACTAAGCCCTACGAAAGTTTGTTGGTGAGTGTCAGATTGGTATCGGGGATCCCTGTCTCCATGTGCACGGTTAGGATTAGGATTACTGATTACTACTCGAAGGCGTTGTGAGGCCTACCTAATACGAGGCGTCTCGAGTTTCCGGGGGAGAGAGGGTTGATGGGCTGATTTTCCTCGATTCCATAGGTGTCATCGCTAAATTTAGGATGCGATTGTTGGGGTGAGATAAAGGGACTGACACTTACTATCTAATCGTCTGATTGTTCCTATCCAAGGGTCCGCGGGGCAGGAAGTAGCACAAGGTCTTTTTTTTGTTTCTTTTGTTTTGCTTGTTATTTTATTTTTATTTTAAATAATGCTTGGCTCATGTTAAAATTTCACAAAGAACATTACACAAATCGTAAAGAACAATAGAAACAACCCTGTCACGCCCATAGGACTAATAATACGTAGTAGTTAGTAGGCAGGTACGTACGCACATACCATATACCGCATTTCCGGAAAGAGGCCCTTAGAGAAGACCCGAATATCAAGGGTTGACATCCACCTCCCATTCCCCACTTCCGAGAAGCCGGTCTACCTCGCATAAGTAGAACATAGTACTCCGTACTCCGTAGTAAGTAGTGTACTAGTCCGGATTCGGGGTCCTCGCTAGTCTCAGGTCAGATCCAGACCGTGTGCCCATTTCCAGGGGTACTGTAGTACAGAACCACAGGAATCGTCATGAATACATGACCAATACGATGCCGATGTGCAACCTCCAGAAGCTTTTGGCCCCCAACGAATGCAAGGGAACATCTGGTGCAACCCACGAGGGAAACAGGGGACAGGGTTAACATCCTGTTTTTTCTCGTGGCAGTCAGGGAATATCAGCCCTCAAACAAGCGCCGACGTGAGGGGAATGGGGTAATCGAAGCTATAGATAGTAGCAGGTAGGTGTGTGTGTGTGTGTCTGTATGCGAATCGGTTTCATCGTGTGGCCGATGCTATCGTTGGTGGAATACTGCGTAGTTGCAGATAATCCATGTTAAGGTGCGCGCTTACATACTTGGAATATTCTTAGTTACTCGGTCACCAGTAGGATCTCTTGGAAAGGGATGCTAATTGAAATAAATCAGACCATGAAACGGGGTTGAAACATGGGGTGATTTCTTTTTTGAGAGTAAATTTTCTAAGTTTGGAGGTGGTGGACCATGTTGATGTTAATTAATTTATTCTTAGGTACTAAGAGATAGTTGACCTCTCTCTGTTAGGTTTTCTACCTGTCAAGTGTCAAAAGGGACTCGACCCATCCATTTCTCGGTTCGAATGGGGGAAGCTGTCAGGAAATTAATTCCATTGCCCCCTTCATCTTTTTACCTTTACCTTTTACCTTTTTAGTTTACCTATCACAGATATCTCAAATTCTGCTTTCATCTGGATCGGTCTTTCTCATCCCAAATTAAGCAGGTTCGCTAAATTCCAATAGACTCATAAGATTAATATAAAATAATGGGGAGGAGACAAATAGCATTCGAATATACGGAGTTTTCCGTCGACGAAGAAGAATTCCAAATCAGGCTTCATACCGCGGGATGTCAAAATCGGCCCGTGGTACACGTTCCCCCTGATCCGACCCCCGTCTCTTTTTACCCCATCCGTCAAAAAACTCGAGAAATGATGACAAAAAAGCAAAAACAGAAGAAAGAAAACTGAAAAAAAAAAAAATAAATAAATAAATAAATAAGTAAAGAATAATAATAAATTAAATTAATCCTCAATCCAAAAAAGACTTGGGTGGCCTAAGGGCTCGGATCCATAGGACACCCGTCATCCAAGCTAACAGATCTAGCGCCCGGACGGTCACATATCGTCCCAGACCGGGGAAAAGATTAGCGCAAATAGTGATTCTCAAGCGTCCCCTCTCTCTGGGACTTTGAATCGTAGAGGGATTTCCAGATTGGTCGAGGAGATAGTGCTGACAAGGTGATATGGGTCTAGCACTCGATGTAGTCGTGTACACGAGCTTTGAGGGTTGACAGTTCGTTCTAGACATGACGATCTGCAATATCTTATCCTATTCCCAGACTGTTGGGAATCTTGGGACGGATGTCGGTTGCTCTCCCCATATCAGTGATTTGGATGGAGATCATTTTCTTCTCTCTATTTTGCGTATCGTTAAAAGATAAAAGTAATACACCCACAGACTAATCTGAGGTATCCCCCTTCGCGAATCTTTCCTCCCTTTTTTTTCTTTTTATTAATTTTCTTTTTCCTCTCTCTCTTTTTTTTTTGCCTTTCCGCTTTCCTTCGAGCCCCACTGTACTCCGTAAGTACCAGGGTACGGAGCAGGTTGGAAACAGCTAATGTACGCTATAATGCATTGCATACGTACGTCGTCGCCGTGCATAATACTCGCCACAGAAGTAAGTCCCAGAACAGAAAGGCAAATTAAAGTGGATAGAAACTGGCCTGCGGCAGTCGCGGAATAAGCTAGATTCTCCATTCTCCCGCTTACCGAGATAACATGTTCTCAATTAGGCAAGTAGTGGTCGTCTGGCAGAGTGAGTTCTAAGGCTACCCCTTGCGTCGATGTGAAAGATTTACGCTCCTCGTAGCCTATATGAGTTAGTAATGGAGGATGGTGACTGCGGAAGTCCGTTCCGCGTCACCTAGAGAAACATACCCTACTATTACCCCGACTGAGTGAGGCATCGCGGCAGGACATGGGCATAGGTACGTACATAGGTACGGGGTGGAGTGTGAGGGTAAAGTACATGTGGTTTACTCTGTAGTTTATGCATATCTGTCGTCTGTGGCGACTTACGCATGGTTGCGTCAAGTTTAGTTAGTATACAGAGATGTGACCGGGTTTCTCGTGACAAGTGCCGACAAGATTAACTACTACTGAATCCATGCAAGAAAGGAGCGAGGAGAATGAGGAATGAGTAACAGAAATCATTTATTCTTTTCATTAAGTTTCAACCCCTCCCAGTTGAGTAGCTCGGTGCAGTTATGTTGCAGAAAGATCTACAAGTGCTATGTATGCACTATGCATCCTTTCAAGAACGGATATTGCGGGCCAACGTACGACCGGGGGTACTTCAGGTTCTTGGTCGATGCAAGGATAGAGCAATGGCCGAGTCCAGATCAATAGAGAAGAAGCTATGAATCTTATCATGCAGGGGTAGAAGAGTTTTCTTGACAAACGAGGATATGAACCCAAATTTTGTCTCTTTACACTGGGCTTGGAGAGAATACGACAGCACATCCATAAACGTAGTTAACCTGTGGGAACGGAAGTTACTCCAAGGTTGATCGTCCTCTGCAAGTCCTGAATCAGGTTGACGGCCAATATTGGCCCGGATTTAGTCATGTGTAACGCAGGTCGTGTATGCAGGGCGAACCAACCTACAGTACATACAGTGCATACTAGTACACGATCAGCAGACGCTGGTCCTTTCCAAGAGATGAATGGTCTTGGCTACGACGTTCTAAAACTGGTATCATGCGGGACTTGTTCACCTACAGCAGTGGGAGTTAATATCAATATTCGCCTCTGACTTTACGGCGTACTCCGTTCGAGTATGTTCAATGAATATGGCCATGTATGTAGTAGTACTGTATGTACTACCCCAGTGAAACTAATACTAAACCCCATGCCAATAATCCAGCGAAATATTGAACTATGGATCTACTAGGTTGCGCAATACTAGTCCATACACTCCGAACGCAAATATCAGAGGTTGAAAGTATTCCCAACATGCATGACGAACATCTCCGATCTTAGTGCAACCTGATCTTGTCCATAGTTTTGTATTTCTTTTTGCATATCATCCAATAGCTGAAAGGCAACCCAGCACAGTCGATCATCCCGAGGGTTCAGTCCGCACCAGATCTCCCGGATTTGCCACCAGCTTGGACAGGACGCCTTAGGCGCGCTAGCTTAATGCACGCTTTTCACTGGGCAATAACGTCGACATCAGTGATGCCACTTGCTTAATCAATCGGCGCTACTCGGGCGGAATCTCAATTCTCTTCCCCCCGGTCTGCCGCCTGTCACTCAATAGTTTGGTTGAACATCTCTTCCTGGGTTTTTATATATTTGTTCTTCGAATGTTGACCAAAGAAAAAGTACAAATGGTGCTGAGACTGACATTTGCGATCTTTCTGTCAGTTTTGGGTTTAGCCGAATAAACCCCACCGAACACGATCGGTCGGAAATGGCTTCCGAGGAGAATTGATAGAGATCTCTCCCATAACCCCAAATCATAAGATTTCTGATTCTACCACTGTCCAGTTTGATCTATCTGCGACAGGGAGTACCTATATCCCCTTTTCATTATTCTTCCAAGCTGAAGCGTCCTGCGCAGCATACGTGCCTCTTTGCCCGCAGGAGTAATATAAAAGGTGGCGATGTGTGCCGCCGCGGCCCTTGAAGTGCATACATCATTATGTATGTTCTTTTGTGACAGCTGGAACTACTCTCACTTTATGTGCGTCCGTTTAGTGCTGTACATGGGTATATCACATAGTCCGGTCTAGAATACATTATAACATCAATCCCCTCCAACTAAACCGGCGATAATATACTTATTACCTACACCATGACAACAGACCAACACAACCCTCCCCACACAGACCACCGCTAATATAGTGTGAGAGTACCTTGTTGCAAGAAATACTACCTGCCCAAAGGGGTAATCGGATCAAATCCACCATAGGGTCACACCGTATGCTACCTTAATCCACTCAGATTATTCCACCTACAATCTAGGTATTCCTCCCCGAAACCAAGCATACCAAACTTCACCGTACGCAAATCACGCTAAAACTCGAACCCATAATCACAGGGCAGGCAGTGGCCGACCGGAAAACCCCAAACCATGACTTCACCAAGCTAGTGAGCCTGAACCAGGAAAAAAGAACACGCTAACTAACAATTTTTTAGTTTGTGGCTCAGCGTGACTAAAGTGGATAGATCAGGATACAGTAACCCGATCGGGAAACCCCATGTGGCACAGTTTCCAATCTACACGGGAAAATCGGGCCGCGGAAAAACAAAAAGACTGTGACGACACTTTAGGTCAGTTTTCCTCAGGGACCTCTCCCGATGACGGCATGGACCTTTTGTTTTCCTTTCGTTCTTCTCCGAGATCTGATTCCCCACCGGGAGATTCGAGTTGGAACTTTTTCTCTTTTCTCTCTTTTCGTTCTTATTTTCCCTTTGGCACTAACACTAGCTACTCCCTTAGTCTCCCCAATTTCGCACATGGAAGGCAGTGTCATCTTGTCAGTTTCGGCTTCCCCGATTTTAGGTGCATTGTTTTTTCATGTTTAATTTTCTTTTTCATCTACGGAGTATTGAGTTGGGGGTAAAAAAAAAATTGGAGATGAGGTTAGCTTGCAATCGGCTTTACCGCCAGTTGATATGACAGGGGTCATATGACGGGTTTTAAAATCAGCATGTAGAAATAAAATTAAAGTGAAGAAACAAAGACAAAAAAAAAAAAAATCCTCCATGGACAATGCCATAGGAACATAATGCAAGTGGGAAAATTTTTCTGCAGCAGCAGCAAGCACATAAGCATCCCCGGGTCCAGACTTCTGACGAAACGCAGGCTTGCCAAGCCAAGCAAGCCCTTCAACGAATTCCGCTGTGACTTATGTGTGAAAAGCCTGCAATATGTTAGTCAGTTTGCACATAACAGTACTAATTGATGAAGAATAGCTTTTCTATACTGAAGGCTTTTTTTTTTTTTCTTTGAGTTGAAGCCGAAGCCAGCGGTCAGGATTACCAAGATCTGATTTGCAGGGCAGAAGGATCGGTACCCTTGTGGATTGAAGGAGATGATTAGCCAACAGGAGGCCGCCATTGAGGTTCGTGGATTGTGATCCGGGGGGGAAGTTTCGCGTGGGTTCGTTCCGCCATTATAGATCGATCCCCCCGAGATCCTTTTTGTTTATGTTTTACTCTTTGAGTCTGCTTTTTATCATCTGTAGAGTTTTTTTTTTAATCTGCTATGTAGATTGATTGAGAGGACATGACCTCTTGGTTGGTATGAGCTGTAGAAAGAACCCTAATCATAAACCGATAATCATAGAGACGGAGTTTCCACACAGACACACACAGAGACTAGACGAAAGTATATTCCGTCGATCTTCCTTGGGATATTCTTTTCGCCGAGTCGGAACGGAAGACAGACACAGAGAGCGAGAGAGGGAGAGAGAAAGCCCTCCTGCAGCTGTCAAAACCCATGAGGCGCAGTTTTGAGTTCCTCCTGCGTTGTGCATATCACAGAGACTCAGCGACCAGATACTGTAACTACTCTTAGTGGGCACTACCTGTCAGACTGTCAGACTGTATGTTTACCGTTTATCGGGTCTCCGCAACTCTCTTCTCACCGCATGTCACTGCACGGCTATCATATTCGGGTTTTTGAGGATACGAGGCTTGAGACATGAGGGATTGGTGGTGCAGACCAGATTTGATTGGATAGATATGGTCGCCGAACATTCAATGCCCGAAGCTATCGAGGCCAACCGATGGAGTCAGTAGTTTAGTTAGCTAGCTCGTTAGTTAGTTAGTAGGATGGGAAGATTTGTCATCCATGTAAACCACTGATACCGATGAGTGAAGCGATCCCATTGCCTAATCGGGACTTGTGATGTCTACCTAAACACGCATTCCAGCAATCAACCAACCCAATGTCCATCTACTACCTTTTACTACTTACTAGTCCCGTTGAATTAACTAACCTCATACGCCCAGCTCCTGCCACGACGCCAGACTGTCCATGACGGAGCATCTCCCCATCCAGACGAGTGGCAAAAGATGCTGCGCAAGGCAATTACCCCTCATTAACACTGCCCTGGAGGAGAAGAAGGAAAAAAAAAAAAAAAAAAAAAAAGAGAGAGACGAAAAAAAAAGCAAAGAAAACACCGCAAAGGAAGACCTCTCCTATCAAGTGGCAAAAAGATGATAATAAATAATAATAATACTAATAAAAAGAAAAAGAAAAAGAAATGGGTAAGCAACAAGTTCGTCCAAAGCATTCGTCTCCTGCAGTGTAACATGACCCTGTGCACCATCGACATCATTTTTCTTACTCGTGGATCTGACGATTAATCGATCGATAAATCAAATCAATCAACTTAATCAGTGACCTTACCCAGTATGTCCTGATACCCCGAGAACTACACGAAAACCCCTAGTAAACAAAACACATCCCAATAAAATAACTTACTAGAATATATAAAATTAAAAATCAATGATAATCGATATCGATTCATACCCAACCGCACGACCCGCCAACCTCTCCCCTAAAACCAATCTAACAAGGAAGACAATCCCTAAACCATAAAGCTTAGGGACCAAAATGTACGACTTGATGTGAACACGCCAATCATTATTTCCGTGAACTCCCCCCATCTGCAGGTAACGAACAGAAATGCCGATAATTCATCCGTCCATTGAATCCCCCTGAACCCCACACATACACACCAATATCCCAACGTCAACGCCAAAACACCAACCCAGCCCCCTCCATCCTACTGGTATCCACACCCCCCTTCCATCCATCCATCCATCCATCCATCCATACATACGTACATACGTACCCTAAGAACGACACACAGTCAAATCACCAAGGCTGGCAACATGGCGAGCTGAAGATACAACTACACGGCCCAAACTTCGCCTTCTTCTTGACTTGTTGAGCACCCAACCTGAGCCAGTTATATCGTCGTTGCCTCACTATGCGGAACTCTCTCGGGAAGTGGAAAGAAGGCCATTGTTAGGTAGCTTAGTTAGAGATGAGTACTGGACAGGCTTAGGTGGGTACTAGCTGCTAGTGTGATTGTTCTGCGAACTGTGATTTTCGTTGCTTGCGGAGATCTCTGGTGAGGGGTTTGTTGTTGTGGTTGTGGTTGGTTGGTTGGTTCAATGTTGTGGCGTGTGAGGGGTCTAATTGGTTGGAGGGGGCCTTTTTGGGGGTTAGTTGGTTATTTTGTCTGTTGTCTGCTGCCTGCTGTATATTGTCTATTTGAAAGTTTTGGTGTAGTATGTTTTGGTATAGTACCTTGGGAGTGTGTTGTAGAGGACTAGTCTCTTGTTGGGTTCTTATCAGTAGTATGTACGTAGTAGTGTTGACTGAGATTATTGATCTTGATTATTGAGATATAATTCGACAAAAGAAGAACGGGGATGGAGCCTGTCATTATCATATAATGGGGTATAGGTACTTGATTTAGTGTGTGCACTTAGGTACATACCTATAAGCACTATATTTCTCTCTACTGTCCACATCTATGAGCTTAGGATTTGTGTAGATTGTGGGTGTGGATGGTGTGGGTATTCATATCAGAAGAGCGTGGATCATGTCCAGTAGGTTGGTATTTGCGTTGATATACTATGTATTCCAGCATTGTATATTTGGCCTCCTTTGTGTAGGCTATGGGAGTATACCAGTGAGTGAGTTGAATGTAGCTATGTTGATGGAAGCTGGCGCTTGTTGTTGTTGTTGTTGTTGTTGTTGTTGCTAGATGTGAGCTTGGTTTCTCCTTGATGGTGATATGATATGATAGCTGCGAGTTGTTGTTTAGGATATCAAGTTGGATCGCTGTTTACATTAATCTCTATGTTTTGTCGACGCCTCTACGGGAAGTGTATATGTGAGCTCCAAATAGATACGTGAGGAATAGCATTTTACATTGTAATACAATACTATCATTGTCTAAAGTCATCAAGCTTTCAGTACATTCTTGTTTATGTTTTCATGATAGCATTTGAGATATGTTGAGATACGTATCAAGAAATTAGAACTCGATAAGGCAATGGATTCAACCAAGCCTCTCTGTCCAGTTGGGCTTGACTGTTCCCTTAGGATCATACTGCCAGGCATACCAGAGAGCGGTAAGCGTCAAAGTAGCGAATAATAACACAAGATTTCCCAAAGCTTGTAGTTCGGGTTGAGAGATACCAGAAGATTGCATAGGAGGAAGAAAAAACAATTGCCTTCGCAGCACCGGGAACCTAGATAATCCGAACGCACACATAAGCCCGCCTCCCCCGACTGATAGAATGAAGAACATCAGTTTAGGCAACCAGAAGATAGCCATATCATATGCTTCAAATGATCTTGTCATGAATGGAACGACAAAGAACCACCCTAAGACCAAAAAGCTAGACCCCCAGGAGATGATTGTCATGGCCAAGCCGGTATATACTATAGGTAGAACCAGGGCAGGCTGACTTGGTAGCATTCTCGCTAACCTCTCGTACAATGTGCATTTAATCGTACTAAAATCTGGTGGGAGGATCATGAGGAGCAGTGGATATCCTGGGGAGGGGGAGGGATGCACGTAGATTTCAGTACCCTGGGTATGTAACCATATTCTGGGTACATAGTAGGCACCCAATACGCTCAACAAGAATACCGTCAGACTGAGGGCTTGAGATGGTCTTGATGTTTCTTTCTCCACCTTACACAAGATCTCCCCCCAGCATGTTGGCATTGCCCAGACCAGGAAAGCTATATGTGCACTTATCGCAAGGTAGCCCAACCATCGTTCCACAAAGGATAGTAAACGTTGTATCCCCTCGGATATAACTGGCTGTGGCTCAGCTGTCGGGGGGTCCTCCACGAAGGGGGCTCGTAAACTAAGAAGCTCGATGATGACAAACGAGGTGAGATAACAGTACCCCCATGATCTTGTCCACGGAATGCCTTGCATAGCGGTAAGCTTGAGAGCTTGTGAGAGGGATCCTATGAGAAACCCCAACCAACGGATTATGGTTAACTTCTCAAGTTCCCGTATCGTTTCGGAGGGCTCGTCCTCTGCATTGTCAATCGCAGAGAAGCGAATGGAAAGGATCATTTGGGCGGCGAGGGATGGCGATCTTCCGCTGATCCAGTAAATCGCAAAACGAAATAGAATTGCAAGACTATCAGCAGCGCAGATGAACGGCGATCCACGGAGATATGTCCTGAGCCTTGGGTGGAAACCGCAGACTCTGCCAGAGGGCTGAAACATGGTTACCAGGGCAAGTGGCACAAGTGCCCAAAAGGCGCTCTGCCAGGAGACTTGGGGTGATGGATCCACCATTATTTTATGATGAAGAAAGTCTCAGAATGATTTTGCTCTCGTGGTGAAGTAACTGACGTCGTCGTCTTGGAAAAGGGGGAGAAGAGTGTGGGTTCTTATGATAGCTCAGTGTTGCTCAGCCTCGTTCTGTACCTCTCCAGAGAAGGCCACACACCGCACGTTCTCATTCAACGTATCGCAGCACCACAAGCTCAACTTATCGTCGAGGTGGTTTATTCGTATTGACGCCTTCCTCACTCACCACGACCCATTGCGGATTGGGTCCGTGAAACTTTTTGACACCCAAACTCTTCTTGCCTAATCAAGTTTCCTATTTTTCTTTCCTATTAGTGTTGCAGCGCCTTGCTTACAAAATCCTGTATATTGACTACCATAATTCCCATATAAAATGGCGCCTTCTAGACCTATATATCTCAACCATGAAGCTTCCAAGGGCTTGTAATATTTCCTGGATTTTTAACACACACCAGCTCCTCGTTTTCATGTGGCTGGTAAGAAGCTAATCAAAATTAGATAAGTAACACTGAAAACCTGACAAAAGGGTGGTATCCGAATTGTTGGTATGTACATCCCCATGCTATGCTTAGCCACCCAATGAACCAAAGCACACGAGTAATCAAGTGAGCAACTATGTCTACTGAATCGCAGTTTGGTTACGGTAGAGATCGCAGGCGTGAGGATGTTGCAGGCAATACTTCGGAACCAGAGCTTGAGCCTGAACACCATTCGCAACGAGGTATTCACGGAAGTTGAGGATACGCTGAGTCATCTCCGTGGTGCGTTTCTTGCCATCGGCGTCGCGGTTTCCGGACCAGACGAGCTCTGCCAGAGCTGCAGCCCGAGGCCAGAACATGCTGGACACGTTAATATCATCAACTTGCTCGCCCCAGAGAGGAGCTGTAGCGCCAATGATATGCTTGGTTTGCGCCTCAGTGAGGTTGAGGGTGAAGTCGTAATCGTAGATACGTTGCCAGGTTTTGTAAGGGGCGCACCACGATCCTCCATTGCCTCCATAGTTGAAATTAGGGGTATTAGCATCTGGGTTGGACATCACATTGTACCGCGGGTCATTGGTGACGAAGCCTCCATGACCACAGTCCAGGTACAGGAAGTCAGAGGATGATACAATGACGTCGTAACCTCTAGCTGTCAAGTTCGAGATGTACTCTAGACCATTGTTCCAGCTCTGCATTACAATGTTCTTGGGCACATCATGTGCATTCTCCGCGGACAGCGCAATGTCCTCCCACATAACCAGACGGCGTTCTTGGCTGTAGTTCTGGAAAATAGGCACGGCATGATCAACCCAGTATTGAGCCAGGTCGTGGTACGTACGCGAGGGATCCTCGGCAAACCACTTAGTGACGTGGGTGCTAAAGTTGAAGCAGTTGGGTTGGATTTCGTCTCCTCCGACATGGAACCAATGGTCAGGGAAGATGTCCGACAGTTCCTTGTAGACATTGCCGACGACCTCGTAAGTTTTGTTGTAGATGATGTCAAGCTGACCCGGATTTGGCTCAACTGCGGTATGGAGAGGCCAGTCATCATTGGACCACCAGGCGTCTGTGCAAGTAACCATTTCGGGGTCAACTTGCTTCCAGCCTGAGGAGGAGTGACTTGGCATGTCAATTTCAGGGATCACACGAATACCACGAGCCCGAGCATAATTGACAATGTTGCGAACATCATTGCGCGAGTAAATCTCATGGGGCGAGTAAGCATCTTTGACCATCTCGGGATAAGCGTCGACCCAGATAGGCCAAGACTGCGCATCATCTATGTGCCAGTGCAAGACGTTGAGCTTCGAAAGGGACATGCCCTCTAGCTGTTCGAATATTTTGGGCAGGGTGACGAAGTTACGACCCGTATCAAGCATGATTCCACGGTAGGGATAAAGCGGAGAATCTTTGATGCTGACGGGCTCTTCGATAATCAAACCGCCGTGGCCATCAGATATGACCAGCTGTTGGAGTGTGGTGAATGCATGCAGAGCACCCCAGACGGTCTCGGCGTTGATCGTGATGCTATCCGAATCTTCCTCAACATTGAGCGTGTAAGACTCATCAACACCGTGCTGGAGATCGGCCTCTGTGTTTTCGACTTGTACATTAACATATTGTAGTGAAGTTGAGGCGCGCTTCGTTTTTCTGGAAGCGCCCGCTGTAGGGGTTGGGAAAGGTTCGAAGGAGGAGATGGGAGCTTCCGTGGCAGCGGGAACCCATCGTAAGGCGACTATGGTCTCCCATGCACGAGACCATGCATCGGACACAATACCATCATGCGAGTCAGTTTCGGTGCGCAGCTGCAGCTCTCCAGCGATGGATTTGGGACCGGAGGAACCCCAGGAGATCTCACGCGGAGCCGGTAAGGGATTGACACCGACGGCGACGGCTGAGGTTGCCGTGAAGAGCACGGTGCAGATCCCGGAGATCCGCATAATTGAATGATATTGTTCGAGTCAACCCCTGCGTAAAGAGTTGATTATCGCATAAGGGAATAAAAAAAGAAATTGAAGGGAAGGAAATTTGAAAGCAGAAGTGCAGTAGATAAGGCTGTGGTTGAGGGAAAGGCGAGCTTAAAGGCTAGACAAAATAATCGCTACTAGTGGGTTCACTCAAGGGCTGGTAAATGTCGATCCCTTTCTCCGTTGGCATTCCATTCACCATCCTTCTCATTTAATCAAGAACCTGCAGCGGAACAGAGGGATCGAGGCTCGGTTCGAGAATGAGACCCAGGATTCCGAAGGAGCGCCTGAAAGAGGCTTAGACCTGCACATCATTGTTTATCTTCCCTTATACCGTACCATTACCGCCCCCAATGAGGGGACTTGGGTATAGTAACCGTACCAGTAGGCTGTCGCACTGCGGCCACAACAGTATTAAAAGGTTACATTTGGTTACAAGTGTAACACTCATCATCCCCCTTCAATTTCATCCGGTATTATAGAACGTCTGCCTATAGAAGATGAAGTCTTTAATTGAATGATACCTCCCCCTCTCCCCTCTTTATCCTTGTGTTTTGATTCCCCCTCTCTCACTTTGAACTGCTACAGTGACATCGTTTGGAGACTCCGTCTTCAATTTCCTTTATTGACAGATCACTTTATTGTTACTCTATTGTTCCCCGGACATTGATCGAAATGAAATGTGGAGACGTTCCTGACCCTTCCACTTCCCACCCCCCACCCGCCAACACAACCATGGATCGAAGAATCTTATGACCAGTACTCGGTATTAAGTACACAGTATACTATTCTTTTGCATTGCCACTCTACTAACGAGTCAGAGCAACCTGAACAGTTCCATTATCAGTCATTGCAACTTTCCATTCCTCCCTTGAAACTTAAACTGGCTGTCAATCCTTAAAGTACATTTTTTTTTTTCACGAATCACCCAAGCGAGCTTCTAATAATAAACCACCGGCTTGCGCTCGTGTACTCATGCGAGTCAGGAATCAATTCGTGGCCCAAGCACAAATAAAACTACCCAACAGATACCTACAGCGGATGTTAATGTGAGATACATGTCTGGACTGAAATTTTGAACGAACCAAGACCCACGTGAGGATGGCACGCCTTACAGTCGAATTAGCAAATCATGGACGAGATTCAATCAACGTTTCTATATTAAGAGGGAGTGGTTGTCCGCCTGCTCCCACCGATGTCTCCACCGTCCTTCATGTTGCCGTGGAGAACTCACGTAGGAACTGGAATGTAAGCCGGTTTCCAATTCGGTGCACGGTTCACCTCCATACTTTGTCAAAGACCCACGCATGAGACTTGGAGATACAATTCAGGGCATGCTATTACAACTGAATGTGCTCCGACTTGACTAGAATCAAGGATTGCTGAGCTACAATGAATGTAGGACCGGTAACCAAGGGTATCTTTTCACCGACGCTTCTACACAATATGGGGAAGAAGCTTGAGAGATCTCCATCGGTAATCGCGCATTCCTGTACGATGCTTGACGAACTACTTTCGGTGGAGATCGGTTTTACGCCCGCCACTACATATTGTTCCACTATCGGCACTTGAACCGATGGATTGACTTTAGAGAACATTGTCTCAGTGAACACACTATTACGGACTCTTGAGCAAAGCTCGCTGTATAATATTGACAAAGACCCTAGATTCACATTTGCTCTACGCTTTATCCCACTTTACAACTCCAGTTATTAGCAATCACCCGCCTGTGACTCTGTGAGAAGACATCTACCCCATCTGCATTTGTCAAAGAAGTCATACAATCATTCACAGACTGTTCATTGGGAGCGGAGCTAGTCATTATACGTCAATCTACTATGATAAAAATACACTATTCATACATTCCACCCATCACACTCCTCTCACCACGAAACCTAAAATAATCTGCATAGCGAGAATTGATTAATGACAAGCCTGCCTTCAAGCCTTCAACCTAAAGTAATTCCACGGCAACGGAGCCAAAAAGCCAGCCCCCATAGCTGCCACTGCCGCCGCCCAAAATCCCGGATCGCCCAGCATAACGACAACCCCCAGTAAGATGGTAATCCACGACATTCTGCACAGACTCCATAGCTAGAATAGAAATGAAGCTCATCCCACAGGCAGTCTTGAAGGCGTGCTTCCAGGGAGGCCTATCCTTTCCACGGACGAGGAGGACTGTTTCGAGAGTCAGGGAGGAGATGAGGGCTGATGCCACTTTGTTCATCTTATTCATTCATATCTGGTATACATGTATGATGATCGAAAGGGATACAGAGCGTTTAACTCTCGCCACTTTATATACTGTTTTCCAGATTGTAGTATGTATCTAAACTTACTAGAAACCCCCATAACAACCCCCATTCCCATCTCAGGACAAAAGCTCTGTAACAGCCGTAAGGCACTAAAGTCGCCCATTGTACAGCCGACAAGCAGCGGAGGGTATTCACACCGGCTCTGGACCAGGTCGACTTGTCTGTCCAAAAAGCTAGTCTTGATATAGATGGTGGTGTCGTACATTTGCATGTTGATTGAGACTTTTTACATGTCGACAGCGTGGAGACTTCTTGATTGGCGATATGGTAGGCTTTTCTGCTAATGAAATGATCAAGTTGTACTTTCGGGATTCTGGAACATGTAATCCTCCCAGGGAAGGGAACTGGGGTCCTCATTTTGGAATTCATGGGTTGTTATTATACACTGTAGGGATTGTAGGACGGTGGTTTACATGGACTTGGACCCTTTATACTAAAACCCCAAGCCACCCGAGCCATTCCTGAGCGCTTCCTGCCGCTTACCGACGGATTGTTGTATCTTCTAGTAGAATAAATTGTACACTCCTTGAGTTGTCTCGTTGAATAGTGTATCTTTTTGGGAGCTTTAATACCGGGGTGAGGTTGTCATAAATAGCAATTATTTCTTAGATCAAAAACCACCATGAGGTGTTTACTATATAACCATGAAGTATGTGTTGTTTCAGAACTGAAAAGGACATCTTTGGTAGAGATATTAAGGTTGCGATACGCAGGTCTCAAATCCCTTTCCCACGGTCTGGGGGTTTCATGTGGTTCAAATAAACAGCTCAGCTACCACCTTTCTATACAGAATTAGCTTTCTTCAGGGCGGTCAAGTACATGTACTTGAACCCAGCTACGCTTACATTGTCTTAAAAAGCTCTCCATGTTCACATTTCTAAAAAAGAAATACCTGAAAAGGATATGGTAGAACCAGATATTGTGCTACATGCAATGGCCACAGACAGCCCTGAAAGTGACCTGTGACAGACAGACCAATCCCCGAGTCATGCTGCAGTCGAATGGGATACAAACCCGAGTATAGTGCTGTGCTATGACCGGAGCAAGATGATGGCGCTGTCAGTGACGACACCACATTTTGCTAGCGGGCACCTGGCAGAAGATAAACCTAAAGCAACCCATGTGACTCGAATGCGCCGTTCAATATACGTCGTTTGGGTTGTGTTGTTATACGCCACTCTGCTTCTTTTCTCCTGGATCGTTACTTGCAAACTTACGTATCGTTCCATCGCGATGGATCATTATGGTGCCAGTAGCAGAATTTATGAGTATTTCTATCCCCGAAGAGACTCACGCAAAAGATTATCAGAACGAAAGATAATATAGGCTTACCCAGATCATCCAGTCTGTTGCCGGCGTGTTGACTATTTTTTTGATGTCCGTAGTATACTTAACACTGTACTATGCGACCACCAAGCATCACACTTCGCCAGATGGTTATGCTAGCAGACAAAGATTAGATAGATATCGCAACATACTCATACATAGCTCAATAGCCCCCCACTTTTCTTGTCTAGGTGGTGGTGATACACGTCACTGAAGGGTATTATCTCCTCTTTACAAGAGATCTTTCTCTCGACGGAGGGCATGTCCATTGGGAATACTTTGAAGGTTAATTATGATGCAAGGGTTGGTTCCTATAACCCGCCGATCTCATTTGCGAGGATAATTGTCGTCGTGTCTATGCTGAAACGGATTCATTTGTTGGGGTTGTTGGCGACGGCATGATGGTCAAGGTGAATATGTTGTTTCGCTGGGTGGATCGGGGTGCTTACAGAAGAAGAAGGGTTATGAAGCGTACGATAGGAAGGCTTTGAGGAAAAGAAAGCTCAAACAAGACATAAAAAAAAATATCTATATACTTAATTAACAAAGACAAACACTATATTATATAGACTACCCTGCTTAATCCTCCGACTGAATCAAGCCTTAGTAAACCTACAAAATTATAGAGTAGACGAATCTCAGCAGTCCAGTACAAAGGCGTTTCATTATACCAATTTGTCGGAACATGAGAAATGCAAGAGTTTCACATTGTCCGGAAATTATTCATACTAGCATGACAATATAACACCGAATTAGAAAAGGTCGAGACCAAGAAAACGTATCAGGAGGATGCGCATGTGAAACGTTCTCAGAAAAGAAGGACCCGAAACACTGTAGGACAGCATTGGAATGATTGCCGAAGATGAATGGCGCGCTGGCATATCCAAGCAATCCTCTATCTGTTTTCCTGAGGCGTTTCCTCAGAGTGGAGGAGACCTTTGGTCTTGTTCGCTTTGCTCAGACATTGTCAGCACAGTTTCATACATAGCATGATACGCACCCAGATCCACTTCAACACTTTATGAGAAGTATGTTTGTCAAAGGTAATATGATATCATAGTTGAACTTTGATTCTGTATCCATGTTGTGAACTTTAAGCTTTGACGAAGAGGTATATTAGGGTTTAGTCACTGGTTACTCACGTGCTAATTTTTTATCATAATCAGATAGGTATAAGGCAGACAGCATAGGTGTTAGTTTACATCGCATGACCAAGAATGATCTTTCTTTAGGCTTGTATTATACCGTATTACTATATCCTTCAACCGGGGAAAGGAATTTCATGCTTGTTCATGTTGAAACGGGTTTGAGGGAAATGACTTTGCATGAGGCTACACTGGTTCTCTAAGTTTGTTGCAAGTGTGTGTTTTCGTCTTCAGCCCTTAATTGATGTCAAAAATGAAAATTGATGCACAGATTACGTCGCCTCCGTATCTTAATGCAGTCTGTGTAATTACATGGTATAAATGAAAATCATGAGTATGTTAAGCCTTCTCCAGCCGTCTCTCCAGCTCTATTGCTTCGCTGAATGCTTCCTTCAGAGCTGCCGCCTCCTCGGCCGACGGCTCCAGGCATGGCCGGCGCGGCTGTGCTCCATATCCCCGATAGCTCTGGAGTGCGCTCTTGACTGCCACAAATCCTCCTTTGATCGCATGCCAATCTGCTCGGGCTACGACCGCCTGAGCCGCCTGGGCTTCCTTCACCTTGCCCTCATTGTAGAGCTTCATGACATAGACACACGACCGAGGGATCAAATTGGCAAGGCCGCCGATGATACCTGCACCACCGGCGACGAGGGTCTGGAGTGTGAAATCAGCCGACCCGCCGAACGTCAGGAATTCTGGTTTGGCCTGGGCGGCAATGCGGGCTAATTTTCCGGTGTTACCACATGTCAGCTTGACACCCACAATGTTTGGGTGCTGCGAAAGTGCTAGGATGTCGTCGGAAGTGAGGTCCAGACCGGACGATGCACCGGGGAAGTTGTAGATCAAAACCGGGACGGGGGATGCGGACGCCACGGCGCGGAAGTGGTCGCGGAGGGCCTCGGTGCTGACCAGGGACTTGTAGTAGCATGGTGGTAAGACCAAAGCATAGTCACCTCCAGATTCGCCGGCATCCTTGCACAATTGAATAGTTTCACGGGTGGACGAGCCACCACATCCGACGATGACCGGCATCGACTCGGCGCCATGGGTGTCCAACGCCCGACGGGTAGCTGCTGTGATTGTCTTCCGTTCATCTCTGTCTAGGTGAACTGCTTCACCGTTACTGCCTTGTACGACTAGACCGGTGACTCCAGACTGGGCGAGGTAGGCGGCATGTTTCTCAACGGTGGGAACATCGACATCTTCTTCGGGGCCGGCGAAGAAAGCGACCGTTGGGACGTAGAAGCCGGGGGTCAGAGCGCGTTTTGCTGATATTCCGATTGGAGCCATAGTGATGTGACTGTGAAATCTAGGGTCGCTAAACGTCCATTAGTGAAAGAGCACTACAAGTTAGTTGGTAAAGTTGGACCTACCGGTGAAATGAGGTCACAGGAGAGGAAATCAAAAAAAAAAAAACACGATAGGGAAAAGAAAAAAAAAAGTAATTGATAGGAAAGAAGGAGGGGCGACAGGATTAAAGAACAAAAGGTATGAGGAGAAGGAAATGTGGTTCCAAAGAGGGGGGCTCGCATTCAGTGGCACCGCATGTCCAGTATAGTTCCTTTCATGAGCCTATGATGCGGATGATTATTCGCAACCCCCACGCACCCCACAGAAGGAGGGGAGGAGATCCGATGGGGCTCATGCTTGGAGTTTATTGATGAAGTCAAAGTAAGGAAAATTCCCCATGCCACTGCCCCCACGTTTCTTGTCTTGGTCTGGGGTTCAAGGCAATTGAAACTGCCATTCGGGGAATAATCTTCGTGGATTATGATCAGGGAAAAGGACGAGTGCCGGAATAAAGTCCGAGAGGAGGAGTTGAACACATTATTTTTCTTGATAGTATAAATGCGACGCAAAGATTTTCGAATTGAATGGGGATTGTTGTACGTTATCCGTCGAAAGACGTATAAAGTGACTGATTGATAGAGAAGACATGGAGAAAGCTATGGGAATGAATGAATAGAAGAAGTAAATCTACTCATTAATTACTTAAACCAAAATTAATTTGCTCTGGGAATCAGGAGTTGCTGTACCGTTCGGTTCTGGTATTGTATTTTTGAGCACCCATACATACTGTACCATACCTCACTAACACTTCCTACATTCCTCATCTTGGAGTGAAATGGCCGGAAAAAGGGAGTCGCCAAGAATAGAATACGGTAATGACGGGTCACAGAGCATCCCAAACAGCGCGACCGCAGCGTCAAAACTTCCCCAACAAGAGAAACAAAGAAAAAACACCCTGAAGATCCGGATGAAAGCGAGGCTTCTAGCTTGGGACAGGGGGACCGTATGAGACCGACCTTGCCTGCCGTCAATTTCCGCCATTGAAATCCCCAATGACCTCGACCGTCATGGCTGTTCGGTCATCTCTGCGCGTTTCTGTGCGACAAGAAGAACCCCCCAACGACGACGACGATGACCACAGTCGTCCATCACCGTCGAAGCGCCCTCGTCTGAATCCTCCTCCCTCGTCTCGTCGGCGCAAGAGCTCTCCTGACTTACTTGATACGACGACCGTGGACAGTCCCTCCAAGACCACCCCCAATAATAAAGTCGCTCACATCCGGCGCGCCCCCTCTTCCCTTCCGCGCCGTTCCTCTGCGCGCCGACCGCTTCTCTCACCCTCCTCCCATCATCATCCGCCCTCCGACACCCCACACGCTACACATCTCCGACTTCACCGCAATGAGACCCCCGCCGCCCCCCCCTCGCTCCTCTCGCGTGAATCGCCTGATCCCTTAGATACCATTTCTCCCGCGACCACGGACATCAGACGTTATTTCGCGAAAGCTACTCCTTCCACTGCCACTACTACCCCTTCGACTCGCAGACGTCGTGTTGCCGATGCGGATCCTTCTCCGGAGTCCGCCACAAAAAATCAGGTCCAGGTGCCCTCTCAACCAACGGAGTCGCCCAACGAGAAGACTGCGACTCCGTTGGAACAACCAACATCGGCGCAAACCACACCGGCCGTGCGGGAGCGCCGATCGCTTCGTTCGCACGATGGGGGTTCCAGAGCAAGAAGCGAGTTGGCTCTGTATTTCCCCAACTACGAACAATTGTTGAGCTTAGAGCCGCCGAAGACGGGTACGCTCCAATGCCTGTCAAAGCTTTTGAGAGCTACAGACTAACTCGCTTCTAGAGTTCCTTGCGGTCCATACTGCCATCAAATTGATCGATGATCATTCCGAATCCCCTATCTCCTCGTCAGATCTCCCCGCGCCCGACACAGACACCCCGTTCGGGAACCCTCTACTCCAGCTACATGACTGTGAGTCGATCAGTCTCCCCGAACCGCAACAAAGCGAACCTAGTGATACTCCCGAAGAGGACCCCCTGAATGAAGGCGCATACTTCAAGGCTCATCGGCGAAACGAACGGCAAGAAAAACAGCTGCGGAATATTGAGCGCGAACGGGCCCAACATGAGAAACAACAGCTGGATCGTCTACTGGACGAATTACAGAGTCACGACTGGCTGCGCGTGATGGGAATCACCGGTCTATTATCCGACCAGGAAAAGAAACAATATGAACCAAAGCGAGACCACTTCATTAAGGAAATCTCCGCCTTGATTCAGAAATTCAAGATCTGGAAAGAAGAAGAGAAGCGACGCAAGGTCGAGAAGGAGAAGTCTGCCGCCGCCGCCGCCAATCCTGCATCAAATGCGGCTGCAGAAGCCCAGGACAGTACGACACAACAACTACAGGCCCCTGGCATCCCAGACTCCGAAGCGGAAGACTCTCCCAGCGTGTCCCTATCGGACGTTCCAAGCTACAGTGAGCCCCCCGATATCAATGATGTAGATGCCTGGGCCGCCCGCCAATTGATTCAGGAAGCTCGGTCCGCAACAGCCGGGAAGAAACCGAAATCAACGGCGTCAGAAGGGCGGAAGAAAGCCAAGCCCATGGAACCGGAGATGCTGCAACCCCTGCCACCTCCCGTGGATGATAAGAAACCATTTACTTCGTTTTATGCCAAGCGTCACCTGCGGGACACGGCACTGTCGGCGCATAGGAAGGGCCGGACCCGATTCGCCTTTGGCTGTCCTGTTCCGGAGATGGAAGAGCAAGACTTTGATTTACCGCCAGAGATCTTGACACCCGAGGCGATTGACTCCTGTCGACGGAAACGAAGACGGATGAAGCGGGCTAGTCGGGGGTCAGAATAGATTATTGATTGTTGTATTATTAGAGAGTAATTGCATTCGAGAGTTTGCATCGTGGCTGGCCACAATACTGTGTGATAGTAAAGCTTTATCCGATCATTAGATGAGTGTATCCGTAGTATGACCAACACGTTCACTACGTGACATCAAGACCCAACAGTCACTATCGCATAGCACGCCGTGATTGTCTACTGCGCAACTGCCATGCAAGTGCGGTATTCCGTCCTAAAATAGAATGAAAACCATGATATCAGGGAAATAACCTTATCTGGTTAGCGTCATCAACTTGAGTATGTCCTTCCAACAACGTCTCCTGAAAGTAGCATCATGCAGCCAGGAGAGATACCAACGGCAGAGCAGGTGTCTCGATCTAAGTGGATGAGGGGTTGGAGATTGCTAGTCCTGAAAGCTGGTCAATGTACCTTTTACCCTGTATCAAAAGACAGACAAGAGGTTATGATATCAGGTCATGCTAGGATAGCCCTTTGGAAGAATATGATTAACCTCAATATTGCTAGATGGGTTAGTCCAGATACCGAACGAAGGGAACCAATGCCCTGTCTGCTATAGTCAGTTCAGTATATTTAATACTAGCACAAAAAGAAAGAAGTACCTGTTTTAGTGCTTGTTGAGCTATATACCTTTGAAGTTTACGAGCAGAATGTTGCGCTCTTTTGATATACCAGTCATTCTAACACATCTGAATATTCATTTTGATATGATTTGCGCCGAGTAAAAGAGGTGCATCAGACCCCGCCAGACTACAAGAGGGGAGGTAGAACCATCTTCCAGAGTAACAGTGGGAGATCTAGAAGTCTTTACCTGCTTCCTTTTCTCAATATAGGCCTCTTCGGGGCCTGTATGCTGAAGCCAACTCGCAACCTCTCGGTACCCATTAGTCTGCAGTTGGTATTCAGTAACAGAAGTTTATAGGTCTGCTGGGATGTAATACTTAGCTTGTCTAACGATCATCCTCGACTTTTTATTGTGTATCTCGAGGTATTCGCTGTATAGGAATGAGTGACCTTGGAACAAGTCGGTACTTGTGTGATTATATTGAAGTGGGTTTGTGCGCGAAGCTTTGAGAGATGTTTAGGTGGGTTGTTTATCAGGCATGTAGATCGAATATGCACACAGCGAATAAAGGGCGCGTCAGTGGCTCAGGAAGCGGTGATCTGTGATGTGTGGAAGACTCACTGAGCAAATCCCTGAGTACCCTTACTAAAGCGGCAGTGTCCAAGAGAGGAAAACCACAGTCGTTCTAGAAAATCTGGTATAGATAGGTACATATATACAATAGTCATACCATCACATAGTTACAAACGCCACTGAACCCATTCCCATATCCACCGTATATATATACGCACGCTGTATCGCATAAAAACAAGTCAAGACCCAAATCCCGAACCTTTACGCATTACTCGCACAAGAGAAACTTGCACTACTCGGGTCATCATGGATGGCTTTACCAGAGACATAAAGACCGAGGCCACACTGTATATTCATGAGCTACTGACCTGTCGAAAATGGGTACGGGGGTTGGGGCATAGGATAATTAGCTAACTCACAAGTATGGCAGCGACAGCAATAGCCATCAGGTTCACGAAGGTAAGAAGGATTTTCTTAGGAGAGGAGAACCAGAGACCCTTGTTCATATACAGCCAGAACATTCCGCTTAGGCCGAAGGTGAACCAGCTCGCAAAAAGGGAAGTCTGTAATTGCTGTTAGTGTACGGACGATCGTCACTAAAGTTGAATATGCAGTCCACATACGATCAAGCTGAGAAGGTTACTGAAGACAGGAATAGCTTCGGCGATGATCCAGGCGAGGATCCACAAACTCGCAGCAATACCGACCCAGGAGCTGACGGCGACCCAGTCGCGCTTGTGCATGCGGTCAGTGCCACGGAATATACGGATATAGATGTATTTGAAGGCGATGTGGCCGTTGATGACACCGGCGATGATGATCTAGTTTTATTAGTCATTGTGATTGGCTTGGTAGAGCTGCGACTTACAGTTGGCAAGGCAATGCCGTAGGCAACTTTCGAGACGACAGGGCTTGCTGATCCCAGGGCAGGGGAGGCGACGTCAACACCACCGTAGCGGTAGATGACCACGGCTGCAATGATGTATAGGGAGATGTCGATGCTCTGTAGTAAACACAGAGCCTTGGGGAAGTCCCGGGGATCCTTCAACTCGGCGGCAAAACCGAAGAAGGCGGCATGTCCAGCTGATTTCGTTAGAAGAGATTACTGATCTAGCTGAAGTGAATTATAACGCACCGAAAGCAAAAACAATGTTCGTAACAGACGTAAACCCATGGACCAGGTCAGTTTTAACCGTAACCTGCATGCTCCCGCCGCCGGGAGCTAAGATGCCGACACCGATCATGGTGATGATAACAGCAGACAGAATACTGATGAATGCTGCTGCTTGTTAGTAGTCTCTCTAGAATGTACGATCGGGGGTCCCTTACAAACAAGCGATAGCCAGGACATCTTGGCCAGCGTCCGAGGCAAGGACAACACAAAGGATACCACCGCGCCTACCACACCAAAGACAATGGAGCAGGTACCATGCTCAGTGAGGGTGTTCATAGCAATAACGAACGTGAGTATATGGCTGGCCATGATGAACACTAGGAACAATGTCTGGGTAATCCCTAGTAGTTCACGCCCAAACTTGCCCGCAAGCACCTCACCCGCATCAGCCATGTTCGAGATGTGAGGGTATTTCCATTTAAACTGTCCAATCACGTAACCAGTATATGTAGCCAAGGCTCCAAAGAAAACCAGGATAATGAGAGCGCTGTCGATATAATGTCAGTCAATGTAACATCGTCTCCATGAGTGTGCGTACGGGACTAAGCCTAAGCCGGCGACGGCCGCTGGTAAGGAAAGGACACCCAAAGAGACTGTCTCGGCGACCATGAGCAAACCGCATTGCCTATGGGAAGAAGGAATTGTCAGAGATGTTGCTCAGTAGCCGTTGAGATTCCCCAGTACACACCACCACTTCAGAACCTTGTACTTGACTTCGGCAAACTCCTCGTCACCGAAGGCATCTTGCATATATGGGGGTATGTCTTGTTTCTTCTCATCTATGTTGAATGATTCCTGGTCGGTGGGCATACGCTTCTCCTGCTGCTCAACCTGCTCCACATGGTTCGCAGCAGGGGATAGAGAGACAATCTGAGGAGGACTCATAATGACCACCTTTTTGCTATGTAAGGAATGAATAATTTTACTAAAGAAAAGTTATAGCAAGTGGAGCTTGCGTGAGAGCAAGAAAAGAAAGAGAGAGAGAAGGGATTCCCGCTCAGATATATGAAGGAGCTTAGAAGGTGAGGGCGAGCAGAAAAGCTGCCTGATGAGGAAATTGGCAGAGGGAGGGGGGATCGGGAGAAAGGGGAACACTAAGAGGCTGTAAATCTCGCAGCTCAACCTATCTTTGGCTTCCAAGCTTATCTGTTTCGAATCAAGAACGAGCCATACCAACCCCGTATACTGGCACTAACCCCAGTCTCCACCAGGGTAGTAGCCCGTCTCAGTTCACCTGTCATCGGTGGCAAAGATCGCTTGGTTTCAGTGGGTCTCTGCCTGGCCAGAACGAATCATGAATATGCGATGTAATAGAAATTGCCAGTACCAAGTCTGGGCTGTTGGAGGCCCGCAGTCACATTCTGCTGTGGATCTGGGGAAAGATGGAGCGAGGTAGAGGCTGATGACCATTGATGCATGTTGAACACGTTGTCAGCTGTTTGATGCAAGGGGGACTGAGAAATCGATCCAAGTATGTCAAGGCAGATACTACATGTAGAGAGCGTAACTGACGTTCTTTGGATGTCTACTTGTCCTCCATACTCTCGATAGACGGGTTAATTCCGCCCAGGAGCGGTATAAGCTTCGGCATGGCGTCGTGGACGAATGCGGACGGACCCTTAATGTCCGCATTGTATCGAATCATTCAGACTCAAGTAGTATATATGCAGATCTGCCGTCATTGCATGAGCACCGTGACATAATTGCTTCGTTGTGTAAATGTACAGAGAGAGTTAGGATAACCTCTTTGATAAGGGTACAGCTATGTGACTGTTCTAAACTTCTCTACAAATGAAAATGTAAACTAAGCAAACATTATCAGCTTTCTATGCGACATTGTTTATCTATGGAGACGCAGCCAACCCTGCGCTGCTCTAGGTGCAACCCTCCTAGGTGCCCACTGAGTGTACAGCCTTGCTTTAGGTTAAGGGTCTAAAGAGAGTATCTATTGTTAGGAACTAATTGGTTTCGTCTCGAGCAAACTTGCCTCTAGGTTCGTCTTGAGTTCAAATGCTCAACCTTCTTCTAGAAGGATAAACCTAAAAAGAAAGAAAAGGAAAACTTTTCGCGTCAGCGGATAATTTCCTGCAATGATGTTGAAGGTTTAAGCCAAGTGAAGTACTCGTATATACTGCTCGGCTACCCTCGGCCTCGGGAGATGTCCTACAAGGAACACGAAAACATTAATCCCGATTCCGAACGAAAGTTCCTGAGGTTCCGTCAAAAGTATGTACGTACATATGTATAGTACCCTGATCAGCGAAATTTGGGCTTCACCGTAACCATTGATATTCCGAACGTGCTCAATCTCCCCATGGAACGCGTACCCCAGATCGGCTCAACCCCAGATACCAACCCCCCGCTGCGTCTCCAAGACAGCCTAAAATGCACTGGATACTACTCAATGGGGTCTTTTCCCCGGTAATTAGTTAACAGAATCCCCCGTGAATGGACGAAGCAATAATCATTACCAAATAGTTATTCCGAGGTATCTCGAACAAGCTCTCCCGCGGTGCCCGATTGTGGATCGGTTGCGGTGAGTACCGCCTCAACCGACACAGCTTTCATAAATTAAATTGCGGGTATTTCCACCAGGAAAACATCCGGCTCCTTGTTCACGTTCTGGGGTCCGGGGTAGCCGCCCAGTGACTGATGCGCGATTTATCACTATCCCGGGCGAATGGGGAATTCGTGATTCCTATCTCAATCCAATGGTTATCTTTTTCTGGGGAAGTTTCTGTTAGTCATTGTTCCGGTTAATGTGTCCTGGTTCGGTCCACAGGTGGTTCCGCCCTCATTCCGGGGAACTACTAGTAGATAAAATCAAGATGGTATCTCGCATTGCCATAAATCCAGAGGATACGTTCTCTGAGGCAATTGGGGAATGAAACTGTAGATTGAAAGATTGTGTCTGACAGTGGCAATTGACCGTGGTGTCACAGATACAATCCGCGACACGGTTCAAGGACTCAAAGACTCATCCAAGGACCTATCCTATTTTCGGTTCCGGTTTTTCCACGTGTCAATGTCTATGGGATTTGAGCGAACTGGTATGAGTTCAATTGAGTCATTCTTGTCCGTGACGGACCAAGAATAAGCTTATTTAAGGCACTTGCCTGTGAGCTTGAAAAAGCTGGTGCTCAATTTGAGTTGAAGTGCCTCAGAGGCTCAGCCTTTCGGCCTCAGATTTAACTTTTCCGCCTCAGGCGAGATCGAAATCCTGCCGGGCGTACGGGATCTCCTATGAAATGAACGGGAGGAGCGAGCAAAGCAAAGGTCGGACAGTAAGTACTTGGCCGAATACGTACAGGGCACCGATTGGCCAGCCCTAGATCAGCGATTGGAAACTCAGACAACGATTGGACCGTCCAACATTTCAACTATTAAACGGGGATGTTTTTGACTGAGATGCCAATATCTTCAGCCAAACTGGATGAGACCATGAGATTTCGCCGGGCAATACAAATTGAGGCAAGCATAAGCCTTCTGAATCAAGGTCGCCCCTCACATCGCCAAGGCTTGAGTCAGCTCGCTTGGACCTTCGTAGTAAATTTACCCCTCCACCATGTCATTCGTGCGACCGAGTCGTCGTAGCCTGGCATAGACCCATCGTGGCTCGGGAGCCTGACATGAAAAGATATTGAAGCATCATCTGCTCCTCGCCTTTCCTCCCTCTGCGACCTTAGTAGTGAGAATTTGCAGCCATGGCTACCGAGACGGAAAATAACCATATCGCACGGGATGACGAAAGCCCGACACCCGAGCCATCCTTCTACGATCAGAAGGATGCTCGCCAGGTTCTGGGCAGAATAATTAGTACAAACTTTGCGGTCATGGTAGCTGGACTGAATGGTCTGTATTTCTGATTATGCAGACTATTGGGGAAACCCGAACTGACCGAGTATAGACGCTGCCACGGGTGTCCTGATACCCTACATCCAGCCAACTTACGAGATAGGTTTGCTGCAAGTCTCATTCATATATCTCGTTAATTTTACTGGCTGGCTCTGCGCCTGCTTTGCCAATATTCATGTCTGCTCCAGGCTAGGAACGGGAGGCACGCTACTCCTGGGCGCAACGGTACAATGCCTCGGGTATGCACTCATGTTCTGGCATCCGCCCTATCCTCTTTTCATGGCCGCCTTCTTTTTCACGGGTATGGGTGTCGCTTTCCAGGATGCGCAGGCAAACGCGTTCACTATCACTGTGAAAAACGCTCATAGATGGCTGGGCATACTTCATGCTGTTTATGGATTGGGAACTATCATTGCTCCACTGATTGCTAACACAATCGCCTCGCGGACGCCAGAATGGCACCATTACTACTTGATCGTGTTCTGTGTGGGCATTGTGAATATCTTGCTCCTCGCTTGGACCTTCAGGCGAGGTCTTTTCCGACCGAATGTGCAAGATGCTAAGGATACCGCTGGCAGTGAATTGAAAGCTACGCTGGCTAATCGGTCGGTGTGGATCCTGAATGGATTCTTCTTCCTCTATGCCGGTGCGGAGGTGGCTTCTGGAGGTAAGATCCCAAAACACAAACCGATATATGTCTTTTAGTTTCAGCTAATCTGGCCAGGATGGATTGTTCAATTCATCATCTCAGTAAGACATGGTGACCCGAAGAAAGTAGGTTATATCGCCTCCGGGTTTTGGACTGGCTTTACCGTAGGCCGGGTTCTTCTCGCGGACATCACACACAAATTTGGTGAGCGCCGAATGGTCTTTGTCTATCTCGTGTTGGCGCTGGCGATGCAGCTTATGTTCTGGATCGTCCCGAGTATCCCCGTAAACGCTGTCGCCGTTTTCCTTTTGGGTAAGTAACATGGACACCCGCAGCAGAAATTGATAGAATGCTGACAATCCAAATAGGCTTCTTCATAGGACCGTTCTACCCTGTTGGACTGTATGTTCTTACTGAAATCGTGCCCCAAGAGCTTCATGTCGGGGCCATAGGTATGTTGACCGAACATCGTCTTTCTTGCACATCTTACAGGCTCAGTTCCGCTTTGCTAACTCTCTGGAACAGGCTTCACTGCGAGTCTAGGGCAAGCTGGTTCGGCCGCTTTTCCCTTTATGACGGGCGCAATAGCCTCGAAAGCAGGTGTTCAAGTCTTGCAACCGATCATGGTCGGCTTGCTTATCGGTATCGGCATATTCTGGGCCTTTATTCCGAAACAGGGAACCATAAGACTCGAGCATGACGACGATGATAACGGTCGGCTTATAAACTAAGATAGTCAGGCGACTTTCTCCTTGATATGGCTGATACAAATTCGGTTCTGGATTTTGCCCCTTTGAAAAAATTCCTGCATTGATAGAATGTTTTGTTATGACTAGACTGTTCAGAATTACTCTATGCCTCGTACGAGATGGAAGTTCATGAAGACCGGGGCTACTGAAGTAACGGGACATGTCACCGCAGTGGTAGTTGATTCCTCAAGGAGCGGATTTACCTCTGACCGCTGGGCAATTCGCAATAAGGTTTATATCCCATGTCAATAGCCTGCGTAGCGAAGCTTTTGAACTGTTTGGGGGTCGTGGCCAGATATACTCAACCTCGATGGCTCGCTATGCCGAGACACACGATAGAAATCTAGGCGATGGTCCCACGTCGCTCGGGCATTGATACAACTTGGAGTTACGTATAAACTAGTACACTAGCCGCGCGATTTCTCGAACCGCCGGCAATCAAGCCCTGCCTCACATGAAAGATTAGCATTACGGCCCTCGCATTGATGAAATTTTATAACTTAGTGAAAGATAGCTCAGAGAGAAGATTAAGTCGTCATAGCCTCACACATCCGCAGATGGTATGGCAATCCGACTAAGGATGACTGATACGAAGAGTTTCATCATACTAGCTGAAGAACCAGGGTCAGGGGGAGGAAACTCACGGAACACTAGATAGGGTTTCAGAGCCTCCTACCGTAGTTGAGCAATGGCGGGGTTAGATAATGCTGAAGGTTCATTATGGCCACTAATTCTCCATTCTGTGATTCCCATCGAAGAATCCAGCAGCTAATCTTCATACGAAACGATCCTGCGACCAGCCAAGTGAGAACAATAATTTGATGGAGCAGGCCTGCGGGTATATCCAGAAGCGTCTTCATCATAATCCAGCGTAGGGTCCGAACCGTTATCTACGGTCTGACTTCTGGACACGGACTGCCTGGTATCAGACTGCAGAGTTCTCGCTTGTTGATCGCCGCCTGTTGATTGATCAGTTCCACCGACAACGACACTAGATCGTGTCGTAGCAGTGTCTTTATCATGTGCTTGATCATCCTTAGATTCATTGAATTCAGAAGCTCTGTGAGTCTCCTCCTCCTCTTCTTCCCTAAGTTGTCTTTCGCGTAAAAGTGAGTGTATCTCACTATGTCTGAATATTTTGATCTGCTCCTCCGTCAGGGTGCGCTTCACACCATCGGGGTAATATCCAAGGCCGTCATCATCGTCTGCGAGCTCGTTCGTTACATTTTCATTGTATGCATACTCAGATACAAGGGGCTGGGCACTTCCGGGAAAGTGTTTAGCTTGAAATGCTTGTAGGTCTTCCTATGGCGGAGTCAGTAAATATGGGGTAAGGACAGTATACGACAAAACTCACTATCGTTACAGGTGGGATTTGCAGCGTAGACATTTTGATCCTATTCTGAAGTACAAACCTACTGACACGATCCAAATCATGCGTGAATGCAGTTTAACTGATCGACGTGGCAGCAAGTTGTCTACTGCAGCAAATTGAGGACGGGAGGAAATTAAAAAGACGCGTCTTGTGGCGCGACAGCCGAGTCTGTAATCTTACGACTGCTCCGTATTAGACGTATCCTGAGGCATCCAAATTACCACATACATTTTCCCTCTACAGAGATTCCATTGAAACGTCGTCTCACAAGAAAAAGCCCCAAAGAAAAGTGAACCAAGACGATTAGTGCTTGTAACTCTTGTGACTATCTTCATGATGAAATTTTTGGAGGTGCGATGGGCAAAGTAATGCATTTCCAAGTCCTACCTATCGCATGAACTTGGATCTTACGAGAGCATCTTTAAATCGTACCCCATGAGTCTAATGGTAACTATGAGCTCTTGCGTCTGGTACACGGTTCATGACGAAACAAGGGTTGATATTGTAGAAGCCCGTCTTTACCATATAAACACAAATCACAGTGGTCAAAGCCTTCATGAGCTGGGCACTATATTCGTTAGGCGATCTTATCGTTTACCTACGAACCGAGTCTTTTTAGATGCATTGTATATGGTCTACGTATAGCTGCGGGTTTTTCTTTGCTTTGCTTTTCTGGGGTACCTTTTTTTCTTATTATTTTTTTATGCCTTGACTGCCACGCAGGTTGAGAGTAGTACTAACATGATGGATACATAATGCCTTCCATAGAATCTTTCTCGTCGGCCGATCGTGGACTTCTGAACTTAACCAAGCAGCCTTTTTCCCCTACCCTCCAATCTTCTCCTTATTATTATTTGCGCTTGGATCACTGGGACAGTGACTAGTGACTAGTCAGCTGATCCTGCAGTTGTTCGTCCAGGAGCTGCACTGTAAGTGTTAATGCAAGGCGTCGATCAATGATGTTCACATATCACGGGAGAAATAAATTCTCCGTTCTTTCCTAACTAATTACCCCAGCAGACTAGCAAGCGGCATGCTCGTTATATTGTTGCCAATCTTCGCCTTCACGCGGTCGAAGTAGACCCTTAAATCACTAAGTTCTCGAAGCTCTATATTCGCGATTTGGTCCCTTTCATCGGGAGAAGGTTCTGTCAAGCTCCAAGCCAAAGAGATGTGAAAGCAGTGGGAATAGTCTGCAAAACCACCTCGCTGCCATTGCATAGGGGTGCTAGCACTTGCATCTGCCTTCAAGGCATGCGGTGAAGCCTCGTAGAGCGGTGGCTGGCTAAATAAAGCTAATGATCGATTTGAGAGTTTCAGAAGGCAGTTGAGGGCGTCATTTTCTGGCTTTTTCACTCGCAGAACATAAAACCATCGTGTCTTTTCATAATTGGACACACAGTGTAAGCCTTCCGTTGTCGTATTGAACCTTGTGCTATGTCAAATTTTTATAGCCCTGCAAGGGAGAAAGGCAACTTACGCTTGTATGTTTGAATCTTGAATGGCGGATTTAAAAGTTTCCAAAAATGATTGCCTCTGCTCAGTCCGAAGAACTACCGGCCTTGAGAGGCTGATATGCAGTGGGAGTTGTGCGCCAAGATCACTACGCAGCAAGCTATTGAGCTCCACTTTACTTTTTCTAAGGCTTCCCTCCACCTGCGCAATAACATTGCTTAAGGTGGACAGCTCTCCTTTCGACGGATACCCTGCTTAAGTTAGCTCACTAATCAGGAGTAACAGCGGAAACTGTAACCCTACACTCTAGATAGATATGAGTCGGCCAGTTTCCTTCAACGTGCGGAATGGCCCTTTTACGGCCCCCATGGAGGCTTGGATCATCTTTTACACTAATACGAGTGCTCGATGCATATAGATCATGAAAGGCGTTCGGAAGTGGAGGGAGAGATGAGACCGGTGTGGCAGCGCTTTCTTGCCGCAGTCTCTTGGCTGGCCTGGGGGGGATTTCACTATGTGAAGCATCTTCCTCGGACTCTGAATCCGAATATTGAACCAACGCCATCGGGTGATTGGTGTGTCGTTGGGAATAAATGTTTTGTTATTCAACACACAAGTCAAGAAAGTGTGGGTAACTTTCGGTATTCTGGGGCGCCAAGCCTGCGGCTTTCTTTACCCCAATGAGACATTGGCAATAGATAATTTCGTATATGCATCCTGACAACTTTAATACACCAGGAATACTAGTTGATTATCACTCCGTTCAACCTATTGATATCAGAATTTGAACTAGCCAACTATTACATGGGCAGCGCCTTGCATCTCGGGTTGTTAATCATAAAGAAACATACTATTCGGACCCTGAAGCTTTCTGAATCTTCCCATGTCGTGTACTCGTATTACAGGCCAATTCTATACATTTTGTAGGCCAGAAAACTTAAATACTCGTGATGATGACCGTGGACTGAGCCCGAAAAGTTAAAACTGATCCCGTGACTCGGATATTTATGCCTGTATTTAGTTTCTCGATTCTCTTTTTTTGCCAGGTCTCCTCTTAAATGACTAAGCTACCAAATGCCCCAGGCTTCCGGCAGTATTTACGTTCTGGAACTTCGCGCATACTGGTCTAGATGTTAGAATGGAACTGAAGTGAACAGTCCAGAATGCAAGGTTGGTTTGGTCCCTTGAATTTTATTAGGAACCGGTGGCTCGTGCGAGGTGACTAACTCAGTAAACGTCATAGAAGCAAATTCCACGGTTCTTCTAGACCTCTCGCTAGTACGACATCACAGAGTAGTACCTGTACTAACCAAGCTATGCCCTTCTAATGCCATCCGCACGGACGCTATGATCGTACCAATGATGAGCTTAACATAAGAATCAACTCTTCCAATGTCAAGACAACGAACTAGAAACTCTTTGATATAAATACTTCGGGTAATGTCCGGATAAGAGGAAAATATACGCCTCATCGGGTGGAAACTGTGAGATCAGTTATGACGTGACTTTTAAATATTGGTCAGCAGCGATCTGCGGTCCACTTTAGTCATACAGTCCAGTCAGATGTTCAAGAGAACCGTTGGTTGGTACTGATTACTCGTAAGGTTCAGTGCCTTTTTTTACGAAGTCAGAAAATTTCACGAATCCGTGGAAGACAACTTTGGGCAGTAAGAAATCTGCGAAATCTCTGAGATCAACCATCTAGACTCTCATCTTTTCATCATCGAGGCCAGTTGAATGTAACCAAAAGGGTCTAGTTCTCCGGACAGATCCTTACGCTAAACTCGATGTGGCGAAGCCGCTAAGCCTATACAAGGCTGACGTGCCACTGTTATCGATAAGCCTACCCCCGGACCCTGCGGGATCATCATACGCAAGTCGTCACGTCACCCTCGGCCACCGGTAGGCAGTGATGACTCTTCCTTATATTATTGCTGTCTGGCAGAAGTATTCTTCCTCTTCCTCTTATTATCTATCTCTACTTTTATCTTTGCCAAAGATCTCACACCAGAATACCACGATATCAAAATTTTGAGCGCCTTTGAATTATAACTTTCTACTTTCAATACGAGCCCCACATCAGATCGTGACATTAAACGCACTATCACAATAGCGTCCGTGTGCTATCGCCTACCTGCATACATCTATTCAACTCTATCCAGCCATCTGAGCTGTCAGGAGACAGGTCTCAGATTTATACTACGGCACCTTCACCGTCTATTCAACAACATGGCCTCCACCGGAGAAGCCATCTATATGACACCCTACTCGCCCTACCCTTCTCACCAGCAGGATTCGGACCTGAACATGAACAGCTCCTGCTGCCGTTTCCTCTCATCTTCACCAAGCTGCCAATCACTTCGACGCCAGCGATCCTCGTCTATCCCTTCTATCTACTTTGACGGATATCTCGAGCACCTCCCTGTCGAGCCAAAGAAGAAACGCGAGTGCACCAGTTACTACAACGATCACTCCCGTCGCCATTCTCGCGGCCCACGACGCACAATGAGGTACTCTCGCGACAGTCAACTCGTTAATCCCGACGTTATCGACCGCCTGGACAGTGCTAGCTTTTATCAGTACCACCATGAAGGACCATACGATGCAGTATACCCGGAAAGGAATTTCGACACCAAGTTGAGCCCAATCGAAGCCGTCAAACGAACGAACGAGGAAGCTTTGAGGGCCACCCCAAAGGATAAGATCAAAGACAGCATTAACAGCCATCGTCCTCTCGACGGGGTGGCTTTCTATCCACCTGGTACTACGGATAGGGAAGGACAAACTTACAACTACGAGGAGGGTACCAATATGATGAACGACTATGGCAACTTTATGCGCTGTCCCGGCTTGGTAAGTAGCCACTCTTGTGTCGTCCTTGTCACGACAAAGCATTAACCTCCTTGACAGAAATTCACCGAAGAGGACTTCAAGAATGATCCTTTCTACAACACGCCACTTCCAAAGCCATTCGCCTCCCTCAGAAGGGTACTGAGCCTGCGTCGCCGAAACCGCAGGAGTACCCAGTAAACTCGAAATCGACACTCCACTACTAAATGGTTATTTAAAGGATATATAAAAGGTTGAGGTTGATAGAAAGGGCTAGGATATCAGGGATTTGACAACACTGTGTGATACCTCATGTTTTGTATTGTTTTCATGTAGATCAGCATCATGCTGACCACGGAATGGACGGATATACGGATTTGTTCGGAGTCTTGGGCATGGAGTTATGGATTGATTATCTTTCATGTTGTTCGGTTTTCTGTACTTTTAAGTGTCCGCCAAGATTTCAACGTGCTTTCTCCTATCACCGTTGAGCTTGGTCATGGTCATGATTGGGCATATTTAATGCTGTTTGAAACTATTTATGTATCCACTGCCCATTAGAGAACCAACTCTCGGATGCAGCATCACTGCTCCGATAGAGTGCAATTGAATGAACCTGCTTCGGCCTCTTGAAACTGACCATGAATCCGATAGAGGGACACTTTACAAACATTAAATTACCAGTAGCAACTTCCACTCCGTAGTAACATAAAAATCTTACTTCTATGCATTTGTTCCTTTGACGCAGGCGTATACAACCGGAAAGAGTAATTTACATTTTATTATTGGAACTCATATATAAGGTGTAATCTATTTATCAAATGGGAGGAACAAGCCACGTATAACCTTGCAAAGTATTCCACGATAGTACAAGTTTTGACTAGTAGTACGTCCAGCATATCCTGATCATGAATTAACTTGTATCAATACAGGTCACAGCGTATAAGTATGTGCGATCTCTACTAGTGTGGTCAGCAGAACTGTTTCGGATTATGGTTCATATGTCTCGACCTCACCGCTCATTTTCCTTCCATTCAGGTAATTATTCATGTTTTAGTATTACCTCCGTCAACTCCTACTCTGTCTACGATGTGGAAACCAGTAGTTGTCCCCTTTCAGAACTCCCACCCTCTGCCTACTCTACCCACAACACATGACATCCGCGCTTGCACAAATGTTCTGTGGGAGACCGTGGCCTCCAAGATTGTGGCGGTGAACGACAATATTGTTGTAAAATATGGAGGTTGTATAAACGTCTGGAAAGGCCAAGCTTTGGTTTATCTTGAACAACACATCCCAGAAGTTCCAGCCCCTCGACTATACGCGATGTATTATAATTCTAAACAACTTTTCTTGATCATGCAACGTGTTCCCGGAGTGCAGCTGAATTCCATCTGGCCATCATTGGCGCCCTCTGAGAAGAATGACTTTATCGCAGAACTCCAACTAATATTCGACAAAATGTGAAAGGCCGAGTGTCCATGGCCCGGCTTTTTCGGGGGCTTGGACGGGGGCGGCGTACATCACTACCTATTCTATAGCCAACATGGCGATGAGAAATTTCTGGGGCCTTTCTCTGGCGAACCTGCCTTCATTGCGGGCCTTGTCGGAAATTATAGAGCCTTGGTTGAACGCAATAATCTGCCAGACTACAAGGCTCGCTTTTACGAAAACTACCTCGCACGCGTCCTTCAAGGTCACCGACCCACATTGACGCATGGGGACGTTCAGCAGAAGAACATTATAGTCGCGGAAAATACAAGTCGCCCAAACGATCAAGGTGGGCGATCATTTGACATCGTCCTGGTCGATTGGGAGAATTCCGGTTGGATTCCTGACTTTTGCGAATTCTTTTGTGCATCTTACCCCCCTTAGTTTCCAGTGGGACGAAGACTGGTCCTGGCGAGTCCAGGAGTTTTGTTCAAGTCTGGCCCGCCGAGATGGCCATAATGCAACTGATTGACAAGGATCTAGGCTGGTGAAGTACGTTGTTATGTTTATAATGAAGTCGATATATTTTCTTAACTACGAAGAAGACAAAATAAATTAAATTAAAATACTAGTTAACCTGATTCCAAATCTACTTACAAACTCTTCTCGCCATAGTTACTGTAACATTGACAAACCGGTGCTTCAAATTGAGCTATGTAATGAGGAGGGGAAGGACGTTAAGCGAGAAGCGCGAGAATGCAGCATGCTATGTATGCGTATGGCAGATACTACTCTGAGGGGTTTCTATGCTCCAGTTCGCCCTTGCATATACACCAATATATTACGTAGCAGCTTGGGCAGTGAATGGACATTCCCAACCTTAATTATCGCTCTCCAAAATGGATCCAACAGCCTTGGGTCAATCCTATTTTCCTTTTTTTCAGTCACGCTCGGTCTCCTTGGAGTTTGGTAAAAGAGAAAAAGAAGAGAGACTTATACCTAATTCAGGCACCTACAGTTCTGTCCAGGCATGATAATTAGGTCCCGCCCTGAAGTAAAAATAAGTTAAGTATCTATAAGCAAGATCGCGTACGAATACATATATATAAGCCAGGTGTATGCCATCACTTCAATGTAAAAAGGATTGAGCTGTAGCTCTTAGGGCTGGATTGTCTCAAAGAGATGCCAAGATTGCTGGATCTGGGGAGAACGATGCATGCTTGGCGCAACTAGGGTCTTTAAAATGACACTAAGGCAGTAGGATCAGCCAAGTTTCCATTCATAACCGCCGGGGAAAAGTGTCACGCTATTTGCTGACTAGTAGAGGAGGATTCTCCAGGATTTCAAATTTCTGTGATTTGGTTGGGTGATATAATGTATTCTTAGTGTGGTATCACTTGCAGAGTATACCTAATTAGTAGTCTAAATACCATGTTACCTGGTTACTGTCTACATTGCTAAATCATCTTGTTCAGGGCTAGGATCCCCTGTCCGTCTACTGTATTATGATATCTCTATCCATTCAACATTGTTTATAGCGGAAGTCTTCCATTTAGCGAATTCACCGAGTCATATGTTTTTTAGAGGATGTCATGTCATATATCCTTCATTTGCCTGTCTTGTTATTACCCTGATTATAACAAGATCATCCTTGTTGTTATTATTTCATATAACCTGAAACAGCCTTCTTTGTTTCAATAGTAAGGTGAGGACTACGTATAGGAAACATAGATGGGGCGCTAGCGAATGGAACTGCTTCGTAAAAGGCTTGGCGGAGGTTATTGAAGGACGACTATTGATAATCATCCGATGACTGTCATGCAACTCCGCCACCAAGGACAGCTTGTCAACTTCTCTCGCTCTACTCCTTCATAACTCGCCCAATCCGCTCATTCTCTTTTTATGATTTCTTCGGTCGCGTTTGAATTTTGTTACATCTTTTTTTAAATTTTTCGTTTTTCTAAACCCCGATATACATACATACAGCAGTGGATCATTGTTGACAGAAAATCATGTTTAGATCCTTGATCTGATTGACAATTTCTAGGCCCACTGTTTGTGTTTTCATGTGAAGGGTCAACGGATTTACACAACCGATAGACACTAAGTTTCTATACGTCTATACATCCATTACAAATTGTTATTTTCGCACGTTGTTCTCCTGATAAAAAAAATGCCTTCTGCAGCTAAAATATTTTATTTGGCTGTGTTTGCCTTCTTGAGGCTCACCAATGCCGAGTATCAACATCATGACCAGAATACATGCGCCGTGAGTTCCACGTATATAAACATAAGATTTAGTCTTGCCTTATTGAGCCCCATTTGCTAATCTATGCTGTCTCTAGATCGACCCTAAAGCCACAGTCTCCGACGCTTGCGTCTCCTACAGCAGCATTGATTCGTTGAACGACAAAGTCTACCCTCTCCTCCAATCCATAACCCAAGATACCGACTTCTTCTCATATTATCGGCTCAATCTCTTCAACAAAGTCTGCCCCTTCTGGTCAGACGAGAATAGCATGTGTGGGAACATTGCATGCTCCGTTACTACCATCGAGTCGGAAGAGGATATCCCGCTACCCTGGCGTGCAGAGGAGCTAAGTAAGCTTGAGGGCCCGAAAGCTGATCATCCTGGGCCCGGGGTCCGGAAGGAGCGGCCTGGGGATCGACCACTCCAGGGTATGCTAGGAGAAGATGTCGGAGAAAGTTGTGTGGTCGAGTACGACGATGAGTGCGATCAGCGAGACTATTGCGTTCCGGAGGACGAAGGGGCGAGCGCCAAAGGCGACTATGTCAGTTTGCTCGATAACCCGGAGCGATTTACGGGATATGCAGGAATGGGAGCCCACCAGGTGTGGAACGCAATTTACCGTGAGAACTGCTTCTTGAAGTCGACGCCGGAACAATTAGAACTGTCTCCGAATCCTCAATTTGGAGAACTTCAGGCTGCCAATGACTTGCGCAATGTCCTCCAGAAAGAGCTGAAGCGCACGGAGGGATTGCCGCTGGACAACGAGTGCCTCGAGAAGCGGGTCTTCCACCGGGTTATCAGCGGGATGCATGCATCTATTTCGACCCACCTTTGCTGGGACTATTTCAACCAGTCCACCGGCCAATGGAACCCGAACTTGCAATGCTTCAAGGAAAGATTGCATGACCATCCGGAGCGCATCTCGAACTTGTACTTCAACTATGCCTTGGTGTCCCGCGCCGTCGCGAAATTACGGAAGCACCTTGAGGGCTACACATATTGCACCAGCGATCCCGTCCAGGATGCAGACACCAAGGAGAAAGTCTCCCTTTTGACTTCGGCTCTCGCGAACCGGCCACAGATTTTCGATGAGAACTTGATGTTCCAGGATCCAAGTGCCATCGGCCTGAAGGAAGACTTCCGCAACCGTTTCAGAAACGTGAGCCGCTTGATGGACTGTGTTGGATGCGATAAGTGCCGACTATGGGGGAAACTGCAGGTTAACGGATACGGCACCGCCTTGAAGGTCCTGTTTGAGTATGATGAGACCAAGAATGGAGAGAATCCTCCTTTGCGCAGGACAGAACTTGTGGCTTTGGTCAACACTCTAGGTCGCATCTCTCACAGCGTGGCGGCTATCAAGAGTTTCCATCGTGCTATGGATGTGCAAGATGGAGAGACTCTTACAATTCCCGCCGACGTGTCGTCTGTAAAGAACCCCGAGGGCAAGACAACAAGACGTCTTATCAAGGATGGTGGTACGACTTTCTACTATGAAAATGACGAGGACGATTTTCAGTATCTCACCGAAAAACTACCATGGGAGCGGGGGCCACGAGGCGAGAATGATGGCTTCTTAGACGAACTCCGTGCCGAGTTTGAGGTTTTTTGGAATACATTCGTCTACGTCTTAAGGAGCTGGGCCAATATTCCCAAGACTCTGTAAGTAATTATTGTCGTGGATTGTAACGCCTGGGTACTAATAGCGTTTTCACACAGATCTGAAATTACTGTTCTAGAGCTCAACCGGCTGTGGAGTTATTGGCTGGGACTTCCCGTGCCACCACGGACGTGGAGGATCAAACGGCCAATGGAGCCGGAGATGCAGAGCCGCGATGAGCTATGATCAGGGGTGTTTTACAACATATACATTTGGTGATCAGGTTGTTTGTGAATCATTTGACTGTACAATAACAGAGGATCTCTTCATTGGCGTTTCTTAGGCGTTGTTTAACAACCAGCGGATGCACATCTTTGGAGTTCAGGGTGTATATCATATGGGTGTGTGAGCAGCTTTGGATGCTCAAGCTTTATTCACCGAGAATCCAAGCTTGGATGAATGAATTTCTTTTGAATATTAATGTTCTTACCGATTTTCTAGAACCTCGTATCAACGTAATCATATGAATCACCACACTCCGGACTTCGCTCGGAGTTTTCCGTCGGCAAGCCTTCCGGTAGAGCCTCGGTATTTCCGGGCACATGCACCACCGGACTTTTCGATTTCTCCTCCTTTGCGCCTCCACCGCTCTCAGACCCCCATCGTCTCCATCTCCACCCTTGACTCTCCTCTACTCTTCTCCTTCCCCATCTCTAAGCTTCCACTATCTACCTCGCCATTAGCACGGAGAGCCCTGCTTACTATCTCTGCTTGGGTCGATCTCGATGCCAGGCTGCTGATTGATTACCTCCGACAAACATATGGCATCGGTTTCGCCACCTAAGCCTTGGGAGAGAGCAGGTGCCGCAGCGGGTGGTAAGTCACTGTCAACTTGTTGATTTATCATCCTCTCCTTGACTCTTACTCACGCGATATTTCACTAGGGAACGCACTGTCAGCATCACCTACTGGCGGCTCAGTCGCCTCTTCTGCGATGACTGCCACAGCCGCGGCACCAGCCGCGACCACATCTACAACCGCCTCAACGACATCTACCGCCCCCGACCTTCCCTCTCGTCCTAATTCGCTAAATACTGTTGTGAATCGCACCGCGTCGAACTATTCACCATATGGTGCCTCCCGGCTTGGAACTAGCCCATATGGAGGGTACGGTGGCTACAGCTCATACTCCTCGCCATATTCCCGCTTTGGCACCATGGGGTCAATGTACGGAGGGTATGGAGGGTATGGCGGCATGTACGGTGGAATGGGTGGTATGGGTGGGATGGGTGGGATGTACGGCGGCATGCCTGGTGATCCCAACGACCCCAACAGCTTGACCAATTCTTTCAGTCAAAGTACACAAGCCACGTTTCAGATGATTGAAAGTATTGTGGGCGCATTCGGTGGATTCGCTCAGATGCTTGAGAGCACCTATATGGCAACTCATAGCTCATTCTTCGGTATGTTGAAGTCGTCTAGTCTCACCGGCGGTGAAAAGTTACAATTTACTAATGCCTCGTTCTAGCAATGGTGTCTGTCGCAGAGCAGCTCGGTAACCTGCGTACTACCTTGGGTTCGGCCCTCGGAATCTACACCATGATTCGGTGGTTTAAAACGTTGATTGCTAAGATTACCGGCCGCCCTCCCCCGGCGGATGCCACTTCTCTGACTCCCGCCGCTTTTGCGGCATTTATACACGGTCGGAGTTCGCCGGCTACCCTTCCGGACGGCTCTCCCGCACCCCCCAAGCCATCGAAGAAGCCATTCATTATGTTCCTCGTTGCTGTATTCGGGCTTCCTTACCTAATGAGTAAACTCATCAAATCACTTGCCCGCTCCCAAGAGGAGCGCCAAAAGCTCATGGTTGGGCCAAACGGCGAACCCGTACAACAGGCACCACTGGATCCTTCGAAACTCGACTTCTGTCGGGTCCTGTACGACTACACCCCTGAGACTCAGGAGGCCAACGGCATTGACTTGGCCGTGAAGAAGGGCGATATCGTCGCTGTTCTTAGCAAGTCAGATCCCACGGGCAACGCATCGGAATGGTGGCGATGCCGTGCTCGGGACGGCCGTGTCGGGTACCTTCCCGGTCCATATTTAGAGACTATCCAGCGGAAGCCACAACAACAGGCGATCACATCGGGCGGCGAAGCAAGCAGTCGTACCAACAGCATGCAAGCTCGCGTCTCGGATGAAATCCCGGCAAACGAAAAGAAGCCTGAACTTAAAGGAAAGATGGGTGACATCTCCCCAGAAAACTTTCAGAAAAGTGCTTTCTACTCGTAATGCCTGAGCGGACTTGATATGCCATGTCTTTCTTTTTTTTTTTTTTTTTTTACTTCTATCATTAGTCCATGAGCAGGAGGTCATGTCGGGTTGACTCCCTTGCAACATGGATCTTACTACTAATGGGCGGGACCTCATGACTACTTCACTACTGGATATTCAAGCGTTTGGGTGCTTAGAGGTATACGGATTCGTTTGCATGTTTCATGTTTCTCTTTTTCTTTCTCGCGTTTATTCTCACGTTCCACGGTTTCAGCGGCCAGATGACTATTTATATTATTTATCATTTTATACCGTGTACAGATTACCAATTTTTTCCTTCTTGTTATCATGGACAAGATTTTACCGGTTGATCAAAGCCACACACATCTTCACACGAAGTAAGTACAGGACAATGCCTATGTAAACCAACAATGAAACAACGAAACAAAAAAATTCCAAAGTAAAACCGACTCATGATCCTCTAGACTAACCAATACCGGAAATCTCCACGACTCAAGTTCCTTATCGATTTTAGCCCGTAGAAACTAAAGATCAAAGCGTAAAAGAACCACCGTTCATCCATCACCCAACTCTATTCTCCATCCGGCAAAACAACCCGTCCACTACCCTGCAGTGTAACTACACCATTTACCCAAGCGATATTTGAATATCGATATCCTCTGTTCAGACTCCATTTGCCTCAATTAGATAAGATCAGTGGCGGCCAAAAGATATTCATTAGCTTACCGGTTGTATTTGGGGGTTGTGGGGAGGTACGCAACGTATGTACGTATGTGTGTAATTTTAATCGTAAAATAATTCTACTGCTAATTAGCTTGGCCGGTGATAGTGCTATAGTTAAATATATGTGTCGATTTAAGATATTCTTCAGGGAGGACTCATGTTGATCGCTGTATGGGATGAACTGATGAGGTATGTACGTACATACTTTTGTTGTTCGGCAAGAAGATTTACTTTATATAAGGGTTCAAATTTACCTTATATATTAATTAACTCTAATTCTCCTAGATAGGTACGGTACAGTATCTGCATATCATAGAGAAGGAAAAAAATAATAGCGCATATAGATCAAGTATTGTGTACACAGTATACTAGCAGTCTAGCACTACGTCAACGGCTACGGGGAACTTCACACATACTCCACCCCCCTCCTCCTCAGGACAGAAATGCCACTGATGCAATTGATAAGAACTCGGTGGCAAAAGTAAGGCGAATGACAGAGCTACCATGTGTGAAAGATGGAGATATAAAGTTAAGTGGCAGTGGCAGTGGCAGTGGCAGTGAGTTTATTACTAGTAGGCGGAAGCTGCTCATATTTCCCCTTTTAGAACGCGGTCAAAAGTACTGATACGGATAGTATTGTATGATATGCATGGAAACGACTAGGAATCTGGGTATTTATTTACCCTTGTGACCTTAGGATCGCTCTTTCCGGACGATCACTCCGGAAACGGGATTTGTGGTGATTGGATTACATCATGCTAGTTAGTCTCTGAAGTTTGCATTTTCTGGTGGTGGGTTTTGATGCCCGATATCTAGCGTCAGGATTGGGGGGAGCGCTTTTTTTTTTTTTTTCATGTCTTTTTTCTTTTACTGGTTTGTTGGGAATTTATCTTTATGATCTGGGATCTTGAAAAAAATTGGGAAATTGGAGGGGTGTTCGTTACGCGTGGGGTTGTAAGGATTCTCTTCTGATATTAGGTATGTTTGCTATTTTCCTGGGGGCCGAAGGTACCAGTAACAAAGTACGGGGGATTCCGGGGGTTAATTTATATAAAGATCGACAATCCAGTCAGAAGTGACGTTGGGACCTGAAACCACCGGCTCTGGCGCTTTGATCTACAGCTGAACGAACTGTGGCGGACTATGCTCGAGACAGGGAAGCCGAGTGCCAGTAGTCCAATCGGGGAAGGAAGTGGGATCCGGCCCCATTCCTTGTTGTCTCGGTGTAACTGGATGGCTGTTTATTTGATTCAGATGCGGATATTATTTCCGGCCTGGTCTGCTGGCTGGTGCTATTAGTCAGTTCCTCTTAGCATCTGTCATTGGGGCAAATGTTTGTGTTAACTGGCAATCAAGTCGTAAGTGTAGCCTTGTTACGCAGTAGTATTATAGTCATGCCAGATGTTATTCAAAATGATTGACGACAAAATTCAAAGAATTTAGGGTCCAACAAATTTTTCATTTCAATTTCCTGCCCGTGTTGAGAGGCCTGAGCGGACCAGGGAGGCGCTGATGCTTGCCTGGTCCTCTGTCCGACGTGGCTCTTCTCCACTGGGGTTGACGCTGGCGTGGTATCCGCTGAGTGTTTTTCGTTTGATTCCTCCTACTTCATTTGATCTCATTGACATCTCTGGATGAGGGGTCGACTGACGGCTAGTCCTGCAGGAAACCACGCGTACCTGGCAGGGTAGGAAGTGTCGCTCGCTCTCTTGTGCTTCATCTAGCGTAGACTGTGCATCCTATGCGGTGTCTGTCGTTATCTCGGAGTATACTTGATAGCCTCAAACTTGGATTCCACCCATGGGGGTTGCGCAATATGGTAACACTAGGAGTGGTTGCCTTCTGAAAGCCTCGCATGAGCCTTTGTACATTGTGAAGCCAATTAGTTAGTCTCTCTCGAAGTTAGCGACTTTTTGTTTCGTGTGTAAGTTCTCCTTTGTATGCCGGATGGGTGTGATGTCGTGGAGCTGCTAAGGGCGGCACGGTCCGGGCCGCTGTTGTACGGAGTAAATCCAAAGTGACAGGGTTGTGGAGAATAACAGAAAGGGTTATGGTGTGTTTCTGCTGCAATGCACAGCACGAGAGGGTCACGGTGAGAGATACTTGATCGATTAATGTATCGTAAGCCGAAATCGTCCTTGCAATGGAGGTTCGCCGCAGCAGAATTCCACTTATGTTGTAGGCTAATTTGACGTCCTTCCGAGACCGTGGTAGGTTAGCTGCAGTAACTTAATGATCCTTAACGATATGCTGTGAAAGGTACTTAACGATACTGCGTAGGGATGGTAGTAAAAAGGACATTTGGACAGGCATGGCAGGTACATCATCACAGAACCGCAATTTTTCTCGCCATGGAATCCCGTACACCTTGATTTCTTTTCATTCATGGGAATACCATAACCTACATCAGACGTTTCCCGGTTAAATCAAGCCATAGATGCTCTATATAGTTAAAGTCCGAACAGCAAAGGAAAGAAAAGGGAAAAAAAGAAAATTAAAGAAAAGAAAAACGGGCTCAAACGCTTAGAAGGGATTGGGGCGATGAAGTGTTACAGAGTCAAGACCGTTCAGTGCTTAACGATGAAGTGGCTGCGGGGAATAATAAAGGTGGGGGGAATCAGGGGAGTCGAGTTGACAACATCTAAGAATGAACCCAGAGGCTCGGCAGATCCTCACTCTTCGTCTCTAGATAATCCGTGCCGCTCATAAAAGGGGTGTGCGGTTTTCATCTTCATTAGGGTATATAAATCCGGCCATTGAGGCCTCAAGAGTATCGTGAAGAGCGAGAAGACGATTCTGAAAGGAATCAAGATCCTTCCACGACACATCATCCGTGGTTTTGGGTGTGTCGTTTGGTAAGTTGGGGCTATAAGTTGTCGTCGGCAAAGATTGGCTATCATCAATCTCTGAAGCAGGAGTCTGTTCTATCTTGAGCTTGTCGTGACCTGCGTTTTGATTAACCAAAGTTTTTTTCTTCTGTGTTTTTTCAAGCCAAAACTCATAGTGCTCGGTGAAGCTTCCGTGAGTTGTACAGGCTACCGAAGAGGATGGGGTCATCTCACTGCGAGGTGACATCGTCTCTGGCCGGGGAGACAAAGTCGAGCTTCTATCTCTAGCATCGGGCTCGGGAGTATAGCAACTCATATCAGATGGAGTATCTGGTTTTGTATAAACAGCTGATACAACAAATATCTGATCACATAGAAGCAACCTACCAGGCTCTGGGCTTGACCGATGGGTCTGCGGTTGGGTTTCGGGTTGAGACTGAGGTTGAAGTTGAGGTGGAGATTGGGACTGAGACTCGGCGCGACCTTTGTTATCCCAGTGAGTACCGTATCTACGGACGAAACGAGCGATACGTTTCGAATCCACTTCTTGACCGGCGACTCGAAAGCCAGTTTGCTTTCCGCGGGCAGCTCGTTTTTGTTGTTTTCGGATCATCACATGAACTTCTTTGGCTTTTATATTCTTCCGAACATGCCAGGCTGCCAGCCGGTCTTTGTATTGTTTTTCTCTGCGAAGCTTATGCGTTAGGGGTGTTTTTAAATTGTTCCGATTCGGCTGTCGAAGAAAAAGAAAACAAGAAAACAAGGCGCAAGACAAACAGGAGCTTTAGAAAAAGAAAAGAAAATCGAATTGACGGGAGCAACAACGGCAAACAGGAACACTGTGTATCAATTTTCCAAATACATCCACAGGTTCCAAAAGTCCTTGGGGGGTATACATAGAGTAAATCCAGGATTCAAAAATGACAATAGAGGTAGGAGGGGACTAGCACTAATGGGAGGGGGATAGGGGGAACAGGGTGAGAGAGAAAAGGAAATGGGAGGTCAGTACGATGCATGAAACTTATAATCACGCTCCATGATTCTCTTAACATCTCTGAGTTTTAATTGATTGTCACGATAGAGTTGTTCGATGATCGGACGGTACTCGTGCCAGTCGTCGGATCTGCGGGGGCGAAAGATGGATGAGGAAGTGGATGGCGAGGGAGAAATGGGAGAAATAGCGGATGACGGAGGCATGGAGCCATCCATTGTGAGCAGATCTTCAGAAAACACTGTCACTCATAATCTTGCGCCGTATCGAGGTGAGAATTAACTATCTCAGCAGATGTCGGGAAGTCGAGGACGAGCTGAAACGATGAAAGTGTGGAGAAGGACAGCAGATAGGGACCGGAAAGAGTACTGGAGGTGAAGAAATAAGAAAGTCTTATGTAGTTACAGAAATAGAATAAGGAAAAAAGAAAAAAGCGAAAAAAAAAAAAGAGGTAGATAGGAGAGGCGTAAGTGCGAAAGCAGTAGAAAGTCGTAGTTGGTTGACGGGTGGTCAAAGCAGCCGCAATAACAAGATCGAAAAAAGGTGGTCCAACGGAGTCAAGGCTTGGGGAAGTGGGAATTGGTAATAATTATAATGATAATGGGGGACGATGATGTAGTGTATGTTAGTAGTAAGTAGTTCGGTCAGTGACCGTACGTACATACATAGTTAACTAAAGTTAGCCGTGATTAAGAGAGAGAGAAAAATTAATAATATGAAAATTGCACAGAAAATAATAGGATAAAAACCGTCGAGTGTCAGAACAGAACAACGATGTCGAGGAAGTGAGAATAATAATAATAATAATAATAATCGAGTATGCATGTGTCTAAGTATGTTATACGCCGTAACAATTGGTTCCAAGGACTTGGCTCTCCTCTCATTTCGCTGGTCTTTTTGCAATTTTTCTCCTCTCGCAGACTACACTCTCCTGAATCTTTCTTCTTAACCTTCCAACCATATCCTGCCAACAAATCATGAAAGTGGAAATCAAGTCAGCAGTCATCCAGGCATCACGGGAGTATCAAGAAATAAAATATCCAAACGAAACCTAGATAACAATGGCCATACCGAAGCTCTCTTCCCACCCCCCCAATACATACAAAGAGATACTTTACTTTTACATAGTACGGTAGGACTTCCGGTCCAACGGGGCAACCGAAGTGGTTCGCCCGCTCGGATACGGAGCAGCTAAACCTCCCTGAGGGTTAGCGCTTCCAACTAATCAAAAGCACTGCTGCTGACTGGCAGGGCCGCCTGCCCTTTGCGGCGACTTGCTGCTAGGACCGACTGGCGGGAGGCTCGATCCCTGCTTCCCCGAGCCAATTGAGGAATAACTGCTTGGGTCCGTGTACTTTTGTCACGTTCTGACCACTGCATGTACATGTAAGTACTGCCCACCTCGGTCTGTGCTTCCGCTAACGATATCCATAGTACCAAAGTCTAAGGAGCTAAGCACCATCCCTGGGAGGTTCTCCCAGGTTTTACCACCTTTGAATATAACGGATTTGAGACAAAGACGCCAAAGGAGGAATAAAAAAGGGGGGAGAAAGAATGAAAGAATAAAAGAATGAAACAAATGGCAGAGGATTTGGAATAAACCTAGAATCAACAATGCCTTATGTGGGTTATCTCAATGGTAATACCATCAGCATGCTAATTACAGTTCAGTTGTCGACGAAACATACATACATGTATGTAGGTTGTGAAAGAAGTATTTTTAATCTACAAGGAGGCATGATTGACATCAACTTGCCTATTATAGCAACGTTCTGAGAAGTAGAGGGTAGTTGAGAAAAAAAAATAATTAATAATAACCAACAATACCCACTCACACTGGTTTTCAGGACAAAGAGAACAAAAGACCATGCCGGGCTTTATGGAAAGGTGTTCTTCCATATCCTTTTTGCAGGGCGACAGAAGAGAATTTTAAAAAAAAAAATAAATAAAACAAAATAAGGAACAAGATCTTCAGACAAATAAAAAGAAAAGAAAGAAAAGAAAAAGAAAACATTTAAGGAGGAATTACTGCAGTGAAATGCTAACATGTAAAAACAATTACCACTGTAAAAGTGATCACTTTGTCTGCATACGCTATCTTCTGCAGGTGCAACATTCGAGGATCATTGTCGGTTGTCAGATCACCAAGGTTAGACCCTTCTTTAGCCTTGAACATTGTCCGAGATGTGCGAGGTGGACAGGGATCGGCTTTAGTATTCTTTTCTTTTTTGCCTCCGAGGCTTTCAGGTATTGTTCTTGGAACGGTGTTTTGTTCTACTATTAGAATCGGACATTCTAACGTCGTCATTATGGAAGTAAGAACAAAAGAAAAAGACAAATACAGAAAAGAACAAGTACAAGTACATAAAATCTACTATCAGAATCCCCGTAACGACTTAAAAAATGTGGCTGGTACCTTATTCCATTTCTTTCATTATTCTCTTTCTTCTTCCCACCTACTTGGCTTTCCCATCCTTCAAGTAAACGAAAATAAATCCATTTAATCTATTTGAGCCCTAAAGTGGGAAAAACGCTCGAGACGGTGTGGCAAAGTTCGGGCCATAGGCTGGGGCCTGAGCTCCAAATGTCCACCAAAAGTCTCCTAGCGATGGAGTCTTAAACGTCCCTATCAGGTTAGAGTATAACGGCCCCATTATTGTTGTATATTAAATTTTTCGAATTAGGAGTAGTCGCAAGTTTGGTTTTTACTGACAGATGCGCTAGAGATAGTCGAACTGTCAAGTACAAGGAACGTCGGCCCGGAATAGCATATTCGTCGGGCTATGATTTGAATTAGTTCAGCAAAAAGTAATCAAAGAGAGCGAAGGAAAAAAAAAAAAAAAAAACCAGAAAACAAGTTCACAATATATGTAGTAATTAATCAACATTACTGACACATGGACAATCCGTTTGCTATAAAGTTTCGCTAGAAATTCTTGTCGAATCCTCTGCATTTTCTACATATGGTGAAACCGTTTTGGGTGGAAAAGAATGCTATTCAGAACTCTACTCGACTCTTCGGTCAATTACCCCTCTGATGTCTAGCTGCATATTTCACTTCTCCTGTTTAAGGCTACGAGAAAACGGTCGACCACGCTGTCCCCAAGTAGATCCTGCGGCCCGTACTATGTATAGACGACAGGTCGTGCCTACAGGCCAATGAGCAGCTAATACTTGGTACGATTTCCCTGTGGGCGCGGCATGAAACAGGTAAATGTGGATAGCATACCCCATATCAAATGCATCGCCTCTACCGGAAGGGACTCAGCGCACGCTTTGAACTTTTAGTGCTGTACCTTTGGTACTTTTGCCGCTCATAATCCCCTCAGTATGAAACGCAACGAACAAGCCTGTCGAATCTTCCGGACATATTCGCGAATTATCCCACCATGTGCAATGATCACAGTGCGATAGGATGTGGCGCCCGTTGGGGCTCAAGATTTCCAAAGTTTATGACCTTCGTCATCCTCCGCCAATTGGTTGTTCATCATGTCTGACAGATCACATGGGGAAGAAAACGCGTACCCGAGGAAGGGAGAGAAAGAGAGAAAGAGAAAGATTATCTCTCTTGTGTGTTTGTGTCTCCTCTAACCTAGGTGCTGAGACCATCACTCACCTGACAATAAATAGCATCAGCATCCAGCGAGGGATGGTCGATCCCACTGTCGATGGATGGAGACCACGTGAATCAGCATTCCCACAGGCTAGTTTGGTAGTAGTTGCCTTGAGCAGTGCGGCATTTCTATTGTTTAGGTATGTTAAAGAATATTGAAACGGACTAGAGGACATAGGTATGCACATGATTCAAGGGTCATACTGGAAATAGTCCTTTTCCTACTCTAAATTGGGTTGTTGACGCTCTCGGTGTTCGTCTTCACTAAAATATCGATGTAGTAACGACAAGTCTTAGGAAATTGTATCGAACGATTTTAAAAAGAAAATGAGGAAACTTAACAGGTCACGGTATCTCTTTTCTTTCTTTCTTTCTTTTTTTTTTTTTTTTTTTTTCTGTCAGAGTGGCTGTGTTATCCTATTACTCATTCAGACATAGTACGTATACCGGGCTATCCATATTGTCCAATGGTCAACGTGCGCAAGACTTTTATACTTACTAGTCTATAATATAACGTACAGTGACCAGCATCTACTCTATCCAAATCCAGATGGACGCATCTACCTGGTCGTTGCATAGTATTGTTGGTATCTAGGGTACATCGATACACAATTTTTAATAGATCAAGAACCTAAGGTCCCGGTGATTCTGCTGCAGATTTTTTGAAACTATAGAAAAACCAAAGTAAGGCTGATAGGGCAAATAAAGTAAGGAGTGAGGGCAAAAAAAAAAAAAAAGATAGCTTCAGCTGACATAGAATAGTTTTCATAAACCTTAGCTCACATCAGACCTAATGGTAGTCCTCCCTCTGCCTGCCTTAGTATAGACATGTGGATCTTAACGGCAAGAAGCGGAGGAAGTTCACGAGAAGCTACCGTTTAGTATGGCTTGGAGGTACAGGTTTGCTCCAGGCTCTCAAGCCATAGTTTATTGCTCGAGACTCTTCATGGTGGAAGAGACATCCACGCGAACACTACATATGATACGTTGTTCCCCTTTTGCTTCACTATGAACCTCTATAAAGATAGATAGCACCATTCCTTTAGTTTCAGACTCAAAACTATTGCCCTGCTGTGTAGCATGCTACATATGGAAGGGGGAAGGAGGCGTGGCCTCTCACTATCAGATGGATGTATAGGCTTTGTTAAGCGCCGGTGCTAATTCATCTGTCATAGTGTTGATATCAGACAATCATGACCAGGGTACAAGGTCTACAGAAAGGATATGTAATAATAATAGTGTCCTACAATCCTAATGTATATGTGATCCAACTATCACTGCCAGAGGTTGCGAACATAGATTCTGTTTAGTGAACGAAATCCTCCCGCGACGCAACTATAGAGCAGTGGATTAAGGATCGGGGTGTGAGTACTAACCTGACTCGACTAAGCTGTATCTAACATCATACAAAACCGTACTAAAGACTGAATTCTTTTTTTCTTTCTTTCTTTCGTTCTTTTTTTTTTTTTTTTTTCTTTCCTCCGTCTTTTATTCTAAAAGTACTAATCAATGTATGCTAAAGTACGCCCCAAGTATAGCCCAACTAAGACGTAAGGGCCAAGAAACAACAGAAATAACAAGGAAGCCTGACAGTTACGTTGATTCTGTGACCTCCTTCCTGTCACGCCGAGTCCAAGTTTCCTGTAACTGTGGCTCGCGGAGATATTATGACCTATTGCTTCTTTAGAGACACCAATAGCGTTAGAGGGGGGGATTTCGATTGCCAGCATTTCCATTGGGCATACACTTGTCTGGGGGTTTTCTTTTCTTTTCTTTTTTTATTTATAATTCTTCTTAAGTAAAAGAAAAGGAAAAAAAGACTCAGGGAGAACAAAGAAACAAAGAGGCAAGGTACGTAGTAAGATTCTTCCTCGTGCGCCGTGTGCCCGGGAGCGGGCCGAAACATTCCTGGTCGACGTGTAGGATCCACGCAACCGTCGGTACAACATCGACAGTCCCAGCGCCATGGATCTGCTGAGTCCGTCTTGAGGTGGTTGCATCCTTAGTGTTCTTTGTTGTCATTACATGAGCATCCCTGTTCCGTATAGATTCTCTTCCGTGTGTCTGTTGCCCCAAGTGCGTTGACATAGCTAAGTCGAGGGTTTCTGTGCTAGATAGCGCGAAAGAGGCTAAGAATCGGTGTGCGCAGAGACGAATCTGGATAACCTCAGCCCGTGTTTCTTGTCATGCGAAACAGCGGGAGGTCACGTCGTCGCTTTTGAAGGAGCGACAAAATGATGATCTCCCGCTATCTTTATTCTGTCTAGTGGCGTCAGGGTAAGTCCTGTTGTTGTCACAAGACAAATTCTGCCAGATGCCTGTGATTTCTTGTCTCCTCCACTCTTCCTTCTCTAGTTTGACACCTTATTCCTTTTTTTCTCTCTCCCTTCCTGGTATTCGCATGATAGTAATAGTGATGTCATGGCCCGACCATATCTTACATCCATAACGATAGTTGGGCATAAGGACAAAAGTACTTCATGATAGCGCTAATGATCCGCCGGTTTAAGCAGAGCGGCATGAGTCCGATGCAGGGGCGATGAAACGTCGAGTATTCTGTATGGTTTCAAGGAGACAAGTATACAATTAGCCCGCGATTAAGGCCGAGCCCTGTAGTCACTTTGCCTTAGAAGTATTCATCGACTTTATTTCTGAAATGGACACTGAAAGAGGGCCGTCTTATCCAAATCTGTCCACTATACGGGTCGCCGGAATAAGGGCCATTAGCTGCCCGCAGTGATAGCATGACGCTAGTGCTGGTTGAGAAGGATAGGTTAGTCGCGTGTTCTCTATGGTTGAACCGCCTTTGCATCTTTTGTATTACAGTCTTATTTGTTTGCAGGGCCAGCTGTTGCAAGCCTAGCTTGCTCACCAGCTGCAACAGCTGCGGCTGCAATGTCAGCAGAAGTATTAGAGCCAGCGCTGGCAACATTGCTTGCATGGGCCAACAAGAACTTGCAACAGGTCAATGTGTATTTGCAAGCACGAGTCCAAGTCTCGTCATTATTGTGAAAGCCCAATTTGATACTCGCATCTCCGATTTTATCTCGTTTGATGGCATATGGAAGCTTCAAGCCCGGAGCGGTAATTCCGGTATGGCCTCGTCGATTCAAGGGCATTGGAGCTGGCTTGTTCTCCACAAACTCCCCAAGCTGACGTAGACACTCCAAGAAAGCCACCATTCCTGCATCGAACCGGCGGTGAAGCCAAGGAAGGTTGAGTGGCAAGTCGCCAGAGGAGAATAAGTCAAGAGTGGTAATCTTGGGCGGTGCCGACGGAGTCGCGCTACCCCCAGCGATGGTGGACTGTGCTGGTGATCCCCGTGGATGTTCGATTTTCTCAATTTTAGACATCGATCCCATTGGCTTGAGTTGGTACCCCTGAAATTCAAAGCCCAATTTATCCGCGATGGTGGCCAGCAATAAAGCTGTCTGGCCCCAAGCTGCGTTAATCTCCGGCCAATCTACGGATGGGTTTGTAAGGCGCCCAAGTCGCAAGCCATTTATAGTGCCAAAGTATCCGTCATGGCCAATGCAGAAAGCATCGTTATAAACATTAGTCCTCTGTAGCCTTTCAAGCTGCCGCGAGTCATGGTCGTATCTCATATTAAGAGCATCCCGCTCATTTTGAAAATCGGCTAATGTTAGAGAAAAGGTGTTGCGGTCGCGCCAAAACATTTCCTCTTCCAGGTCTAATTGACGAGCCTCCTCTTCAAGGTCAGCTATCTCTTCATCCAAGGCTGCTTTTTCCTGTTCCAGCGCTACAAGTTCTGCGAACGCAGCCTCCTCTGCCTCTAACGTTTCTTTGAGGGACTTTTCAGCCGCTTCAAGTTCCTCAGCCGTTGGGACAGATGAATTTAGGTTCCGTAAAAATGAGATGTAAGCATCTCGCTCCTTCGTGGCATCTACCATTCGTTTCTGGAGCCCGTCCACAAGCATTTCCGTGCATTCGGTGCAGATTGGATGATCAATATCAGAGCGAGAAGAGATGATTTCAAAGAGGCGGCTCGTTCGCTCAACTTGGTCCGCAAATGACCCATCGTCCGTTTCACGTTCAGCATTTTGAGTATTGAGGGGTCGTTTGCCTTTCGGAGTGTTGTCGCCATTAACACCACTTGTCGCATGCGGTGGCCCAACTTGAGACTCCGTAAGCATAACGAAGGACATGTTCCCACTGTCTCCTCGTCCCAGCCTAGGAGGGTTGTTCTGGTTACTGCCAACTTGGCGCGGAGCAGGAATGGATCTTCGATAAACTGGAGACGTAACTTTCTTGGACACACGGTCGTACAGGTCTCGTCTTTCTTGAGGAAACGAATTTCTGGAGGCAGACCCTTGCTCCGGTAGAGTTTTACCTGTAGAGCCTGAATAGATTAGTTATGCTGTATAAAGAAATCCAAACTATGCAAATCAAATGGGACTATACTGGTAAGCAGATCGAAGGCAGCTGGATTGAGCGACTCCAGAGAGCCATCCAGCTTCAACTGAGTTCGGCATTTTTGGCAGTGCATGTTGGTAGTCGATTGAAGATGCCCTTCCATTCATTATGGAGACAAGAAAGGTTATCAAGGCAAGCGATGTTTGATTGTTTGCTTGATAGAATTGGGAATGATGTGCGGCAGGGGAATCCGTTCGCGGAGAGACGTCATGCGGCGATCCCGTGCCAACGGCGCGTGTTTTGGTGTCCGCCCGCAAAGGCTGAAGCCTCGACATATGGTCAATTTAATTTTGTAGGATGCGCTATCATTCAATTAACATAAACACTTTCTAGCCGTAGCATTGTCTCAAGTTTGGAATCTAGGTAGCTAGCTATTTCCTAACACCACATTGTTTTCCAGTTACTCTGTTTATACCAGGAAGACAATAATTCTTGCCGCATCTTCTCATGAATCGGTATGTAATCCTATGACACTGTCCGTCTGCATTGCAATGTGTATCTTTCCAAATCACTAATTTTCTCTCTTGCAGTAGAGTAACGTGTCGATCGTCCTACCCGTCCTTCTCTCTATAACCTCATAGAGGCCGCAGCTAATCCTTTATTCTTCTATCGCGTTTCACACCCAAAACGTGCTTCTATACGAACAGCATGATGATGGAGAGACCCCTCAAGAGACCTCGATTATCCTTTGCTACCGGCGCAGATGATGAGCCAGGTGATATAGACCTACAAGAAGCGCGCGCTCAAAACGATGAACGCCTCAAATCGATCTTCGAGGGAATTTTCGAAAAATACGGCAAAGACTTTACGGACGTGGGAGATGAGATTGATTTACAAACCGGAAAGATAGTAGTGAATAATGGACATATCCAGGGGATGGAAGATGAGAACGATACTGGCGCAAAGGGCCGTTGGCTGTTTGAGACGGAAGAATCCGCACTGGATGATGCAGCTACTGTGCACAATATCTCTCAATATTCGGAGACAGGGGCTTGTGGTAACCTTCTGGAAGATGATAACACCTATCTTCAACACACACAAGCAGCAACGCAGACTCAACCCGGGCCAGACCTCGATGGACTTTGGGAGAGCAGAGAAAGTGAGGCCTCGATCGCCGAGTCGGATATCGACGAAGATAGGTTGAGTGTGGATTCTTTGTTGGATACAGCACTAAGTGTCCAACACGGCCCAGACGACCCCATTCGGCGAAAAAGCCTGATGGATACAGACGAGCCCGTTACGGAAAAAGCCAAACCTACGGCGGAGACATCCACCCAATCCCAAATCCTGCAGAAACACAGCTCTATAGAGGCAGTGGATTCAGTGTGGCGCGTCCCTGAAATTAGTGGCGAATTCTCTACGCCTCCATTGAGCAGATCACGACCAACGGTTCCTTTCAATGTCGTACGGTCCGCATCTCCGCCCGGAGCAGGCTCTATCTGGGCACTGCCCGGGAAGTCCAGGCGTAATACCGACGTTACGAAAAGGAGATCCGCAAAGAAATGTGAAATCAGCGAGCGCAAGTGGAAGCCTCAATCTAGTCCGATTATGTGCGACTGGTCTTTCGCACAGACACCGGATGGAAATGAATCCGACGACCCCTTACAGGAAAACTATCAGCCGTCGCCTACGCCGAAAGGGGCCCTAAAAATTAGAGGGAAACGACTCGGACCGGATACTCCGAGTCATACGAAGGGCGTGGTTGATGATTGCAAGGTGTCTCCTTTGCGAGACGATCGTGTCTCTCGACTGCGCCAGACTTCGCTCAACCCCGCGGAAGACGAGCGCAATAATTCGGAAGCAACAAATCAACCAGAAACCACCTTTAACAATGTGGCTTTGGGTACGCACCTTGTAACCAAGAGCGGTACTAAAATTCATGGCATCTCGCCCGACGTTACACAGGACCCAAAAATCACACCGATTGAGTGTCAATCCAAATCCCATGATTCTACTAGCCCAAGCAAGCGTGCCAGAACGACTATTACACCAGATGAAGCGAGGCTGATTGTATTTTTGAGACAAGTACAGGGGAAAAAATGGAAGGAGATTACAGACCATTTACCGTGGAAAAAGCTGGCGCAACTTGTCCAATGGAATCACTTACACTGGCATGAGCGCCGGGCGAACCCACCTCCACTGTCCAAGCCTTGGTCGAGTACGGAGCGAGAGACTCTCCATGACCTCAAGGACCAACGCGGCCTTACATGGCATGCAGTCCGCGCAAGGTTGCCTGGGCGATGTATCGCGGAGATCGAATTTGAGCTTTTGAGACTCTGGGTGGGTGATGATGTTTGGAACACCGAACAACAGGATGGGACTGCGGCATCTTTCAGCATGAATTAGCGATTAGATGGACCCGATGACCAATTTTCCGAGCCACAACACAGCCTATCAACAGGAGCGGCGAGGATCCGGGCCACAAGATCCGTCAGGCTGCTCCACGACACCCTACTTAGGAAGTCACTCATTAAATAGTATAAAGGCGAATCAGTCGACTCGGATAGTTTTCCTGCAGTCTCGAACGTCGTGGGGCAAGCCAACCTGCAGCTGAAACCCAACAAGTGAAGCATGCTAGCGGCTGCCCTGCATAAGACCGAGTATTACCGGCCACAGAAGGTCAGAAAATCCCCCGAGTAGCGCCTTCAAAGAGGCTGTGCTAAGCGTGCTTCAGGCTCCACAGTCGCTCGGTGATAAGTCCTGTATCGCACATAATATAGTGTACAATAGACGGACCTTTATTGGTCATCCTTTGCGTTCAAAACGTCCTCCAGTTTTGTGTCTACCGCCCCGCCGACATCCCCGGCTCTAGCCCAGAATCTTGAAAGATGCCTGGAGCCAGAATCAGATAGGACTGTGACGATTCTATGGCCCGGGCCAAGTTTCATTGCCGTCTTGACCGCTGCAAAGCCTAGAGCAAAAATCAGTATTCCGAAGTGTACGGAAAGGAGACAAAAAAACACCTACAATTAACAGCACTACTGCTTCCGATGAAGATGCCATCCTTTTCTACCAGCCACCTGGCCATTGCTAAGGCCTGAGCATCTGTCACTCTTACAGCATCATCAACCAGCTCCTTTCCTGCTTCAAAATTGGCTGTCACGCGGTTGATTCCAATACCCTCGACAATAGTGTCAACTTGTCGCCGTCTTCTAGTACCTTCTCTCTCTTTTAAATCGAACATTACGCCATAGCGGACTCTGTTATAAAGCCCACTGCCCTGTGGATCGGCAAGCACAACACTTAAGTGAGGAATTCGCGGCTTTAGGAAGAGTGCTACACCAGAAATTGTGCCTCCGGTCCCAGCTCCTGCGACGAACGCATCAAGTCTTCCATTGCATTGAGCATAGATCTCGGGGCCTGTGCCGTTGAAATGCGCTCTCCAGTTCGCTTCGTTCTCAAATTGATCTGCAAAGAAGCCTCTCCCTGCTTTGGGTCCGGAAAACTCTGGAGGATCGGGCATCAGAGGTTCCAAGTTTGACTTTGTAGTAGAAGTAGCTGTATGAACATTGGCGAGGGCTCGTGCTCGATTGACAAAATTTTCCTTTTCCACAATGGGAGCAGGCGGGACACGATCCACAATTGCGCCAAGTTTGAGAAGCAGGTTTGATTTCTCAATGGCTTGATCAGATGGCATACAGCTATGTTATCATTAGTTCAAGATACAGAGGGTTAGAGGTGAGAAGTATATAGACAATGTTACTCACATATGAGCCAGATAGCCCTTTGCGCGGGCTAGAGTGGCCAACGATATCCCAGTTGAACCGGAAGTGCCCTCGTAAATTGTATCCCCGGAATGGGGTGTCAAGATTTCTCGTTCCTCAGCCTAGACAAACATTAGGACAATTTAAAAGTAACCGGATAACAGAACATACAAGTTCGATCATGCTCAGTGCGACACGGTCTTTGGAGCTTTGGCCAGCTCCATTCAAAAACTAGCTCCAGGTCAGCGAGCGTTCTATGTGGCAACATGGAACGAACATCAAATGAAAAAGTGGTAGTAAGAAATACATACTTCAGCCTTCCCCAGTATCTCACACCCCGTAGCGTCAGACAAGGACTTGATTCGGAATAAGGGAGTATTTCCTATACAGCCCTCGATCCCCTCCACTATCACAGGAGGCCCGGGCCTAGCTGCAAGAATATCTGCGGGAAGATCCTGTATGTCACTTGTAGACTGATCATGACGTCGAGCTCGATATTCTCGGAGGCGGTGTTCTAGCTCCGGATAGAGAAGATCCTTGAATCCCAGCGTCAAGAGGGCTCCAGCTATGAAGGCTGTGCCTATGTAGACACGACAATGGTCATTCATATTTGGGAATAGAGTAAACCTTTCTTCAATGACCGCGAGGAAGAAAAGTTACGCAATTAGATTGAAGGTCGCGCGGGAGGGACGCCGGAGAAAACGCTCGGGCCACACCCGACGTTTAAGCAGTTGCAGGTCGTCGTTTCTCTCCGTCTTGCTCTCGCAACGCAACTTGCGACTCTCCACTGCTGTCAATTTATCTGCCCATGGACTCCCCAGTCCTCAGTCAGCTGTTCCGGCAGCTGTTCCGGCATCCTGCCTGTCAGTCACTTCGGTCCTTATCTGCCCTCGCAGGCCGCAGGCCGCAGTGCATTCAATTATCCACACCACGTCAACAATGCCGTCCATTTCTCACGCGACGTTCGGCAGCCAGGCGGAAGAATGTCGATGATGGCATGAATTGGAATAAACGGGGCGACTACCCCAAAGATATTGAAGAGGAGTTGAAGGAATTCCCGCTTGTTACGGCCAAAGACCTGCGTCATCGGCGCGAACGGCCGCGACAGGTGAAGATGTTGACTAGAGAATTCATTGACGGTATGTTTTCACCAGTGCACCGCTAACGCTTAGTACTGCTACTCATATTCTTTCTAACCTCACTCTAGATAGTCTATATAACCCCCACTATGGTTACTTCTCAAAGCACGCGACTATCTTCAGTCCCGGCGAACCATTCGATTTCAATAACATCGAGGACGGGCCAGCGTTCCATCGGATGTTAGGGGACCGGTATACAGAATTTGAGGACCGCTTAGATGAGACACAACCAGATATAGCTCGCCAGCTGTGGCATACACCCACGGAACTTTTCCGTCCCTACTACGGAGAGACGATCGCCCGGTACTTGGTATCGAACTACAAATTGACACTGTACCCCTACCACGATCTGATAATATACGAGATGGGCGCCGGAAACGGAACGATGATGATCAACATATTGGATTTTATTCGCGACACAGATTATGAAGTCTACCAGCGCACCAAGTTCAAGATCATCGAGATCTCGTCCAACCTCGCAGGCCTCCAGATGAAGAACCTGATGGACTCGATCAACGCCGCAGGCCATCTAGACCACGTCGAGATCATCAACAAGTCCATCTTCGATTGGGATACATACGTGCACTCCCCATGCTTCTTCCTTGCCCTCGAGGTCATCGATAACTTCTCTCACGATGCAATCCGCTACGACACCGCGACGGAACTCCCCCAGCAGGGCGGAGTGCTCATCGACGCCGACGGCGAATTCCACGAATACTACAATGCGCAGTTAGACCCCGTGGCCTCGCGGTTCCTCCGTGTGCGACAAGCTGCTGCGCGCCGCGAATATCCTAGTCCTTTGGGCCCCAGGCTCACCCGCGGTCTACGCAAGTCCATCCCCTTCCAGCGTCCTTTCACTCTCCCCGAATACATCCCCACACGACTTATGCAATTCTTCGACATCCTGGACACTTATTTCCCGGGACACCGGCTCGTCGCTAGTGATTTCAGTAGTCTTCCGGATGCCGTTCCGGGTATCAATGCGCCCGTCGTGCAGACCCGGTACAAGCGCCGGACTGTGCCAGTATCCACTCCGTTTGTACGTCTTTCTTAGCTCTTATATCCTATAAGTATATTGCGAAGAATAAATTACTAATGAGACTTCGCGCAACAGGTGCATCAGGGGTACTTTGATATCTTCTTCCCTACAGACTTTAACGTCGTCGAGGACCTTTACCGGGCCACTACTGGGAAGTTAACCCAGGTCATGAGCCACGAAGACTTTGTCCGCCGCTGGGCATACATCGAAGACACTGAGACGAGAAGCGGTGAGAACCCGCTGTTGACCTGGTACAAGAACGCCAGCATGTTGATGACGGTATAATGTATTGATACTTGTATATGTGTTCGAAACGAGTGGAGGCACATAAGTATAAGCAAAAGAGAAACATATTCCCCGGTCTCATTTATTGGCATTGTATTCTTGATCATATATATACAGTACACACGGCCCAATTAACCATAAATCCACTGACTAGAGACGGGGCTATTTCTGAAAAAAAAAAAAAAAAAGTCCCCCAAAATCACAGTTTAGCTTGGCCATCTTGGGCACTATTTCCCTGCCATGCGAATCCAATCTTCTTTCCGATCCCAGGCTCAACGATGAGATTCACCACCGTGACCGTATCATTTGAGAATCCCTCCCGCGTAGCAGCTTCAAGTTCTTCCTCGGTACGAACGAAGTACCCCTTTCCACCGCACATGGTGGCCAGCATTTCGTACCGCGTTTCGTACAACAGACTGGTGGAGCGTAGTCCTTTCTTTCCATCGTCTGATTTCGTGTCGTTGGCTGCGGTCTGATCCTGCAGGGTCTTCCAGGCATCCTCTGTCGTGGTGTCTCCGTGGTAGATTCCAGAGTTGTTGACTACGTATATCAACGCTGGGATTTTGTAACGCGCCAGAGTCTCAATTTCCATGGCGCTGAAGCCGAATGCACTATCGCCTTCCAGAGCTACAATCTTCTTGGGCTTGTTGCTGCCTGGGGACGCGTTGTATGCCTCGTGGGCAGCGACGATGTATCCCATGCCCACGCCCATAGTGGCATATGTACCGGCATCAAGACGTTGACGGGGATGGTTGAGAGGGAACATCGAACGAGATATGTCCATAGTGTTGGCACCTTCCGAGACGTATACGATGTTCCCTTCTTCGAAGGGGGTCATGGAGTTCAGTGTAGATTTGATAATATGATAGGCGCGTTGGTACGTCAAGGGGGTATTCTGGGGCGTAGGTCGAAGTGCCGCTTTCTGGGCTTTGGCTTCATTCTTCTTTGCTGACTCGGCCAGGAGCGACGGGAACCGGCCCTCGGCGGGAGAAGGAGCATACCGCCAATTTGACAAAGAGGATACTAACTGGTCTACGACCAGCTCGATGTCTCCGACGATACCTAGCTCTGCTGTACCGGCGTTGCGTCCAATCTCCTCTGCACAGATGTCCACTTGAATGATCTTTGCTTTGGGTGACCATTTAGGTGCTTCACCGAAATGTAGGATCCAGTTCAAACGTGCGCCGAGGACCAGAACAACATCTGCCTGTTTCAAGGCAGTGCTGCGTGCACTGGACGCATTCAGTGGATGGGAATCCGGGATGACACCCTTGCCCATTGGCGTGGGCAAAAAAGGGATCTGTGTCTGCTCGACTAAGCGGCCGATTCCGGACTCTGCTCTCGCATATGCGGCGCCTTTGCCGATGATTAGGAGCGGCGAGCGTGCCGTCTTCAGTAATTGGATAGCCTTGCGGATCAATGCTGGATCGCCGCTCGCCTTCGGCGGGGACGGGACTAGCAAGGTTTCTGGCTCGGGTAGACGAAACCCTGGAGTTGCCTTGCCTTGAATGATATCGGCAGGTAAGTCGACAAAGGTTGGTCCGGGGCGACCATACCAACAAGTCCTATAGGCGTTCTTCACAGCACCAGGGATGAAATCAATAGATGACGTTCGCACCGCGAACTTGGTATGAGGTGTCAGGAATGAGATCGCATCCATCTCTTGGAAGGCTCCCTTAGTCACAGCTGTTGTTTCAGCCGATCCGGCGAGAACAAGAAGTGGGAAGTTATTCGCGGAGGCATTGCCAATCTATCGAAGTATCGACGGTCAGTACGAGCCGGACAGTTGTTTCAGTTGCGGAGATGAACTTGCCCCCGCCAATGCATGGAGAACACCAGGCCCTCCTACGACGAGACAGACACCTGGTCGTCCCGTCATATACCCATAGACGCTGGCCGCATAGCTGCATGCCTGTTCGTTGCGGAAGGCTACAAAGCGAATGCCCAGGTTGATAGCTTCCTCGGCGATCTCCACCACCGGAATTCCTACAATGCCGAAGATAACATCAACGCCCACATCACGCAGCGTCCGAGCGATCAGCTGAGCACCTGTTGCCACGGCCATAGTTGCTGTTTCTCAATACAACTAATTTGAAAAGATATCATAGACTGAAGTTCGTCGACATGGATGAAAGCTAGTTGGGCTGCTCACAGTCCCCGGCAGCCGGGAAGCGGAGAGCGGCGAGAATGCGGAGGAGCTCCAAAAGACAAGCTTCCGAGGCTCATTTCATGGTTGCCTCAGGCGCATAACTCTCGGCAGATATCATCAGCCCTACTCCGTACTACATAATCTATTTATTCCCTTTCGCAGTTCACTCCATATTGAGAAGCTCCACAAGGTCGTCCCCATGGTTTTACAAACAGAATCTGAGGACCTGTGAAATTGACACCAGAAACGGTCACCTTTCCCCCATAACTTTTGGATAGCGAGCCGTCGCTTCACTTGCGCACCCTCCTTTCTGTTGATAATAGTTCCTTCGCAAATATCTTGTTTTTGTAGCTTTCTTCATGGTATTCATCCTGACCCTGAGTCCTGGCCCCGCATGTAGCTGACAACAGGAGCGTTAGAAAGTTGGTCCTGTTATAGACCTGAATCGATGAATGTGCACAGATCAGCCCCCCACCCCAACCAACATAGACTGACCACCTAAATAGAAGAAGGGGCAATGTGTAGGACAGCAGAAAGAGTATAAGAAATTATCAAACGTCCAACTATATCATGTGTGTGGTTTTCTTTCGTTTTCTTTTTATTTGACAGGAGCGTGCTGGCTCCACTCTAGTAGAAGATGATATAGGAGTTCTAACGAGGGCAAGTGCCACTTGCGGCCACAAAGATCGAAATTCATTTTTGCATATACGCTCCTGTTAGAAGATGGAAAGATGATTCCCAGGTTATATTCTATACCCTATTGGGGTGTTCCAGAATTTAACCTTACCTCCCACTAACTATACCAAAAGAAGGCAAGTTTGTCTTTGAATAGCCGTATCTCGGTACTGTTACTGATGCAACTAACCCATCGAAGTTCCTTATAGTCCTTGGTTGTTCTTCTCCAACAATTTATTTCAGCCATGTTATCGTCAAGCTGTCGTCCTACAAAATATAGACTTTCCAGTTTCTCAACACACAAGACAGTGCATATTTTTTATCATGTCACCACAGATTAAAGGATGGACTGACTGCCTTTGCCTATATAATAATTGAGGAATTCGATTCAAAAGACCCACGAATTGCAATGCACAATGTTTGCTGTTATCGAGACAGGCGATGCTATCTACTACAGCGAGCTACCTGCAAGGCTGAGATCTCATTCCAGCAAGCTACGGCCACACTCAGACCATATTCCCAAAGCTCCCCTTACCTGATACCAAGAGATTTACTGAGACGTCTCTGGAGTTGCCCACCAATATCAAGAAACAAAGAGATCGAAAGGGCCGGGCAAGCTTTCTATGTAGGAGTAACAGAGGGTAGGTCACACCGTACAGAACGACGTACTGAGGGTATTAAACTCAAACTGGCAAAAAAAAAAATTTAACTCGATAAAGTAATTCACAGGTCCATAGTCTACATTCATCTAAAACCCGAAAGCGCTGCATTTTGACCCATATATGGAGAACCATGGTATCCAACATATCAACAGTGGCATAAACCGTATAGACACCGCATTCTAGGTGCAGCCTAGAAAGAAAGGAACACGCAACTCAAAGGAAACTAAATGGCATCATTTAAAATTCAAATTCCTTCCGGAAGACATTCACATCCATGCCAGCCACGACCATGTCGGCCAGATCCCGACGTCCCATCTGGCTGAACACACGTCGCAGGGTGTCATACAAGTTAGTGCTCTGGTTCTGGCTGATGTGGATCATCCTTTCAAGCTGTTCATCGTCGACACCACCGTCTCCGCCGATAATCTCACGGGCGCGCTCACGGCCTTCCTGCTCGACAACACGGTGCATGGAAAGTGCGCCCAACAGATGCTGAGCAGCTTCTGGGTAACAACCGATATTGATGCATGACACGCCCAGATTATATCTCGCGCGGACAAAGTTGGCATTAATGTTCAGGGCTTGCTCATAGGCTTCGATGGCCTCCTCAGAACGACCCGAGTTGGCAAGAGTGGCTCCGAGACGGTTCCATAGCAGATGAAGCTGCTCCCGCTGGTTCACAGTTCCCGACTCAGTGGAGGCCAAGGCGGCAGAGAAACAATCAACGGCCTTGTCGTACTCCTCCGCGCAGTAGAAAAGAACACCTAGGCCGACCTGCACGTCTGGGTCCATTTGTTCTCCCGAAGGCGACAACTGAGCTGCCTGGATGAAGAATTCTGTGACTCTATCGTGAAGGATCTGACGATCTGTGAATCCTAGGTCTGCATCGGACGAAAGATCCTTGGGGTTAATGATCTGCGGATACTTCACAGAGAGCCAACGTTCCAGTGTGCGGTAGGCCGTGGAGTCATAGCCTTCATTTGTGTAAGAAACGGCGAGCCCCATAAGCGCATCCAGGCTGTTCGGGTCCACCTTCAGAGCCTGTTCCAGAGAACGGATGGCAGGGAGTTCCTTTTCGTTCTGAGCTTGAGCAGATCCCAGCATGGTCCAGGCTTGTACATGTTGAGGATCCTTCTGTACCGCGGCTTCGAAAGCCAATGCAGCCAAAGAGAGGTTACCACCCTCGCGCATGATCTTCACACCTTCTTCAAATGGATTGTTGACATTCTTGAACATGTTCTCTTCTTCAAACATATAGTCACCCAGCTGAGGGTCCCGGAAACGAGTGTTGAGAGAGTCAAAGTGATCCCACTCTCCCATATCTCCCATGTGTAAGCTGTCAGTAACATTAAATTCGGTATCTTCTTCTGCCAGTTTCCTGCTTGCTGCCGTCTCAGCTTGAACTTTTTGCCATACGTTTTCAAAAGCATCGTAATCTGCTTCTTTACTAGTGCTGGAGGTGAAGACTGACCTGTCAAGATCGTTCAGTTCCGCCTCGATAGCATCATTAGCCTCATCGTCCAGCTTCTGAGTATCCGCGGTTTCCATCTCGGCAAACTGTGCCTCCCAGTTCTCGTCGTCTAATTCAACCATTCGTCCCTTGCCCTTATCTTGCGTAGTAGCATCCATCGGTTGCTGCTGCATCGCCATAGGGTTATAAGCAGAATGCATCATACCCATGCCACCCATGCCACCCATGCCCATGTAGCCCATACCCATAGGACGCTGGAAACCCGACATCATCGGCGACGGACCAGAAGTAACCGGGTTGGCAGTCTGAGGCACGCCAGCCCTACTCTGTTGTTGGAACCGGGCAAACTCCGCCGGTGTGAATCCCGAGCCATTATTCATCATGGGTCCCTGAGGCCCGGCAAAGGCAGCCTCCATGCGAGCCTGCTCACCGGGGTCAAACTCGGCCGCCCAACCCGGAGAGCCAGTCCGAGGTGGCGTGGTCTGGAATTGGTCCAACTCGCGTCTCAGGTGTTCCATCGCAAACGGTTGTGGTGCAGCCCCGGGGATTTGGCCAGGTTGTTGAGCGAACTCGTCCATCATCTGCGTGCATTGTCGAGCTACCGTTAGAACCGGGGAAGAACTAATGAGACGGTGTGGCGTTCGGCTCGTTCATACCTGATCTTGTCCACCCATCATTCCCCTTGACCGCATGCCTTCTTGCATGCCCCCTGGGCCCCTCCCAACGAGCCGATCCCGCTGGAGGGACTTGTCATCTTGTACGTGCTTTGTAAACTGTGTCAACGGGTTTCCCGCCGTAGAACACTCAGCGCCACCGAGGAATGACATCTTCAAAATAATATGTTATAACCGTCTTTCAATATGGCATAAATAGTGGCTAGCTGTCGGATAAATCGTCTGTCATTGAATGATGTCCGGGGACGTTGAACGGAAAATGAGGAGGTGTTATCTCCACGATTCAAACACTCTGATAGTCCCAAGCGTGGGGTTTCGGAGCCGTCCTAAAACCGATCGGAAAGACTGGCGAATGCCGAGGCACCCCGGTAGTCACGTGTGGCCGCGGAGGTTCATGAAGATTAATAATAAATGCGAATTCTGGACTGCTCCTATGTCTCACGCTGAAATGCAAAAGATTTGGTATAAGTCTATGTAAATATTGTACAAAGTACAGCACAGTCTCCGCTGCGTATATGATACATAAATCAACCACAGCCTGTCACTATCTGTGAAATCCCTCCCCACGATAAAACGATACTTTCAAACACCGGATCTTGTCAAATCACTCGGGGTTGTTCTCCAAACGATCCGCTCTTCTATTCGTTTGGCTGTAATCAAGTCGTAATTTCCTGCCATATGGTGCCTTCCTGCTAAGAATCTCGAATGCTGCCCGTGCACTCTCGACGTTGATGAACTCAGCGTGAGCAAAGCCTCTGAACATGCCAGTTCGACGGTCCACAGATACCCGAACGTCAATCACATTGACGATATCCCTGAAGAGTTCATTGATATCCCGATCAGTCATCTCAAATGGCAGATTGCCGATATATATCGTTCTAGAAATAGGTCTCAGGTTCCGATGCTGATCGATATTGTTCTGCGCAAATGCCACGATGACTCGGCGACCCTCGTATACACGCATGTGCATCGCGTCAATTGCACGTCTCGCCGAATCTATGGAGTCGAACTGCACATAACCAAATCTAACGCCCAGTGTTAGAAAAAGCCGTAATTCTTTCACATGTCCCGATGGGAACCCGCACTTACCCTTTACTAATTCCCCTATTATCAAAAGTGATATATACGCTCTCCACAATTCCGTACTTCTCCATCTGTTTTCGCAAATCATCCGCCGTCACATCGTAGAAAAGATTGCCGACAAACACAGTCTCCTTGGGATCGGCTTCCTTGTTCAAAAGCCGGAGGCGTTTCGTGCGTTTAGATTCTTCTTCAGTAGATTGTGGCTGTGCTTCGCTCTCTTTTGAAATATGGTCTGCCGTCTCGTTCGCAGGAGTAGAGGTACCTTCCATATACCCGACAGCGGCTTGTATTAATTGTTCTTCGTTATCGTTTGTGGCTGCTGCATCTTTGTTCGTAAGATTGGGTTGACTTGGTACATGTTGGCTATTCCATCTGCTCTGCAGCAGAAATCGTGATGTCTGACGAGGGATAGTGATTCGAGACGGGCTAGATGAAGTAGCCCATGTGGACCGTGGTGTCGAAGAGAGGAGCCGAGAAGCAGCGCGCCGGAAACAATGCCTAAGAAATATATGAGTTAGCTCATCAAATGGCTCGTGTTTCGTCTTGCCATTTTGTGACTCACATCTTTAAATGACAGACAATCAGTAAGCTACAAAAACAAATCTGAAATGGGGATTGCGCATATGCCCATTTGAAGGTTTTCCGCGCAAAAACCTCCGGCTTATCGAGACCGATAATATCACGTGATTGGCAGTATCGATTGCACAGTACGGAGTATTAGAAGTATATTAAAGAGTTTCTAGCAACTCCTGGGAGATCATTTGCAATTGTGAAATGGGAAAAGCGCCCCTCTCCTATAGGGCTCACACTTTCGTGAAGTCCTAGATCCCTAACTTTGGAGTGGAGCAGAGCGTGATAGTAGCTACAAATTCCATAACGAATATATACATTGGCGCCGGTGACCCCTCATTGTCTATTCCAGAAACATTTTTGATATAGAGACATAGAACATTGCGAACAAGAATGGCAACCAATAGAACCCGCTAGCGTTATGTTTTACACTCCAGGACTGACCAAGACTTCATGACCACATTAACATAATTTTCCCTGGCCTCACAAAGAAGAAAGGTAAACTCCAAAATAGTATCTCATAGACTGGCTTAACGTGTGCCTGAGTTGTTCGGCGGTGAATTGTTGTTATCGTAAGCATTGGCATCAGGGTAAAAGACGTTGGAAAAAGAAGGCAACGAGCGCATCTTGTCTGCAGCACTATTCTGCACCGATGCTAAACCAGCTGATCCTAACGCATTCTGGGATTGTGGTTGTGGTTGCTGCTGTTGCTGCGGATCCATCGTTGGCCACCACTGGTTCGAGACGTCAAGCGCTGCATTCTGAATATAGTTATCCCAGGTGTCCTAATAAAATTGGTCAGTCGAGCTTCGAAATTTTGCATTAACAAGGCAACCATACCCAATCTAGAGGGAGCTGCATATCTGGCATTTGTCCAAACATAGCACTTAGAGGCGAGGGGGCTCCAGGTATGTCTGCTGCCGCTCCAAATCCTCCCTGTGGTGCCAGTGGCGTCTCGGCCATTTTAATGGTGCCATCACCGAAGGCGGGAGGAGCCGGGTTCATGGGACTCATTCCACTACTGAGAAGGCCCAAGGTCATGGCGGCACTTTGCTTCTCATCCTGAGGTTCAAAGGTAGGCGCGGCGGCATTGGTATCAGAGTAGCCTAAGTTCAGCCTGGCAAGCATCACTCCGAGAGCTCCTGACGCTTTCCACGCCTCCAGGGCATCGTCACGAAGTTCATCCCAGATCTCTTTAGAGCGCTGGATTGCCGCTATCATTTCCTCGCGTCGCTCTCTTCCCCAGGCGTAGGTATCGCCGGACGCGCGGCCTCCTGATTGGAATTGATGTCCGTGGTAGAGGTCGAGAGAAACGATGGTTGCAGCAAGTAGAAAATCTGTAGAGACGAGTGCAGTAAGCCTGTCATGTTTGTTCCGGATGCGCGTCATGGTTTCAGAGTGCAGCATCGATTGGAACCGAAGCAATTCCATGGCAGAATCGATACATGTTCTCCGGGAGTAAGTAAATCGAGGATTTTCGCGCGCCCGAATGAGATACCGTCGATGGAGAACACACTGAGCTTTGTGATACACACTCATTATCTGGAAACGGTCAGTAACTCAAAATACATATACTTTGCCTGAGGATAACCTACAGCACATCGTGCCATAACTATTTTCGGGGGCTCCAACTGGGACTCTTCTACAGAGCGAACAACAAGATGTTCAGGGACCAAGTCTCTCGCTCGGCGAAGTTCAGAGTCAATCTCCATAACCTGATCGTAAGATGGACTTTGTATAGAAGATGTATGTTCGATAACACGGCCAAAGGCATATGTTAAGCGACCTTTGGCTATCAAGCATGAGACTGGTGTGGGTTCGTTTGGCGGCCGTGAAGGAGGGAGCTCCTTGCAGTTCTCATCAAAGTCATCGTCATATAAATTCCGTGGAAATTCTGTATCACTATCTGTGGAGCGAATCATACTTGGTAGGCCCACTTGGAAGGAGAATATTAGATCGTACTGCCGCACGATTGCCCATACTCGGCGGCGCATTTCACCTTGGAAAGGCGTGATGTTGGGAAACATCTTTGAGTCACGATGGTAACCCATTCTCATAGCCAACCTAGCAATCACGCCCACAAGCACCCAAACGGACACATCTGCATCTTTTGTTTGAATCCAATCTCCATGCAGATGGAATATCAAGGATTCAATCAAAGACGGATAAGGTTTAGTATAATCAGCCAGCGTCAGACACTGCGCCATCAGATTCCGGAAGGTGCCTGCCATGTCTAGAGTCTTTCCTCGAAACTCCGGCGGTTCGTCTCCCTCTCGATGATACGACAGCATGGCAAGTCGCATAATCGCACACAGCATACCAATCCAGACTATACAAGTTTGTGACGGGTCTTCCCAGTGTTTGTTATACTAATGAGCAGTTAGCACCAAACATGGACACATATTAAAGGAGAGGCATTGCTTACTTGCGCTTGAAATGTAGGTCCATGTAGTATATCTAGAGATCTGCGTGAGAATCACCCCATGGAGATGGAGAGCACATGGGTAGTGAACTTACTGGTTGAGGGGTCATAGCTGTTAAAATACCGGGCGACTAAGATATCTGTTGTATATTTGGAGGGAAGCGAAGACATGATCTCCGCACGACTAGTTGTTTTCATAGCACCGAAGAGCAATGTGGACCCCGGCACGTCCGTCGGAAGCTTTGTTGCTTTCAACTTCTCCGCATGCTCCTCGTACTGTTTCTTGTGCGTAGTAAAGTAATTACGCACTTCGGCAATCTATCATCGATATTAACACGGAGGATCTAAGTTGAACCAGATGAGAGTAACTTACATCATTGAGGACAGACGCCCAATGCGCTTCACTGAAATAATATGACTTATTATTGTCGACCTTCATTACCCCAAAAGATTTTGTTACTTGTTCTGTATCGCTCTCCTCAGGGCCACCCGTGTCTTCATCCAGATCCACATCAGTTGTATGTTGGGCAGAACCAATACTGCTGCTGTTTCCAGAGAGTGCTGCCATAGCCGCAGCCGGGCCCGCGGCCTGTGAACCATTTGTCATCAACGACAAAACCAAGCTTTCCAGTCGGTCTATCCTATTCTGCATATCATCTGGGGAGCTGGGCGATACTCGTTGCGGGGCGTTCTTCTTACGTGCGCTTGCTTGGGCGTAGGTACACGAGGCAGCATCTCCTCGTTTCACGCAGTTCTCACATGGGTGAGCACGGTTACATTTGAGTCTTAGTCACGAACTGTCAGAAGTTACTCGAAAAGACATTAAAGAGCAGGAAGGAATCTTACTTCCTATGTCGGCAGGGGCCACAGGAAAGTGGTACCCGATTTCTCTTTCGGATAACCCGGTACTGTCCTTCGGGCGAAAATGCGCTAGCGTTTGACGAGGTCGTGGATGGAGGGGTTGGAGACATGTTGATGAGCGCTTTCTCAATAAACCAGACACGATGATAAACGTAGATCGAAGTTGGTCGTTTCGATTACGCACCGTCCCTAAGCGGTGCTGGCGCAAGAGCCCACAATGTGATAGAGAGAGCTGCGAACGACACTTGGAATTCCTGTTGTTGAGGACTCCCTCCAGCGCAAAGTGTCACTGGGTCAGTCAATGGCAATCGCACTAGTAGAATCCTCCACTTGAGAGCTCACCCCCAATATCCCTCTTGAGTATGATGTAGCTCCAGAGATGAGGGACGAACGTCCAACGGTCAATTAGGTATCACTAGAATTCCCGCGCAATTGAACCGGACGGTTGTGGGAGGGAACTGAGGTGCACGACGCTTTGCTGATGCCTTCGGTCACGTTTCAGTGGTCGAATCCTTAGCAACCCAGATCGCAAAGCGATTTAAGCAGGAGGCGATTCTGGACGGAACTCGTCGCGGTTCTACCCAGCAAAGAGCCCACTGACGTAAAGTGCGCAAGTTTTTTCGGTTTTTGAATATTGGTATAGATGGTGGTTTCTGTGCCGCAATATGGGATTCGCACAAATCGCGAGCGCAACCCGAGAAGGAATGGGTGAGAATGGTCGAGAAAGAGGGGCCAATTTATAGGCGACTAGTCAACCTGCCGCGAAGCTTGTTGGACCAAAGACGTCGGGCGGGCAGGAGATACTTATCAGGATCCTTCGGATTGAGTGCAAAAGTCGCAAGAGGGAGTCTGCACAAGGTACCCTGGGTGTCTAGCAGAGGCGTTCGAAAATTTAAGAGAAAAGTGGGAGATATACTAACACAAGAACTCCCTTCCCGTCGATACCTTAAGCTTTTGCTTAGTGAGAGAATCATATGAAACTATATGTATGGTAGGCAAGAGTTATCTCCGTTATCACCCTGTCACGCGTTGGGTCTGCACACTCTTCCGGATTGGTGAGCTATGATTGGATGATACCCTTATGTAATACCAGTGGGGCAGACACTGGCCGAAAGGGGAAAACAAAGACAGGCCGTCCGTCTCCAGTATCATTCTTTGATTTGAATTTATCTTATAATCCCTATTTGTATATTCTGCCTATCCAAGAACATTTCTTGAGATTCTGGTAGGACATTGTACTGCCCTGTACAAGTCGAGGTAAAATATTGGGCAGGTCTGATACGAAGCATTGCCTGTCAATTCATAACCATGTTCGCCGGAATCTAGACTTACGAAGTTGGCTGATCTTGGGCGGGCAAAGAACGATCTTATTTGCCAGTGAATGTTTGAATGTGGCTGAGACGGATGAGTTTGAGTCATCATGGAGGTTAGTGTAAGCCTAGTTCCTTTAGAAATTCACGACTCTATACTTTTCCAATGGATGGGTCGCTCAGTTGGGTACAGCTGTTAAGTGGAGCCACTGGTTCAACAGGTAACTGTATGTATGTCCATACTACTCCGTACTTTGTACTTCATACCGAAATAACTCACAGAGGCGATGAGCAATCATTATAGTTCAAAATTACCTTTGTTCTGTAATATTAAACAGCGGCGATAACCCCCCAATTTACTACAGTACAATGAGACATAATTATAGCTCAAACACAAACGACCTTTATAGAGGAGCAAACAAAGCGTCATTTGCCCTGAGAGGTACGGAATACTGCTGGAAAATACCCGACCCTTTCTGGTGATGTAATGGATATACAGCTCCTTTTCGGCGCTTCTGAATGGAGCAAACAACGTTCCAAAATGACCACTCAACAATCATTCCCAAACAATATTGCCCCTCTTTCCTGGAGATTACTTCATTATCATTGGAACTTGGCCTGCACCCACGAATGGGCAGCCATGACACTAGTACATAGTAGTACCATCCATGCAAAGCGGTAACAGCCTTCTCAGTGAATGGACAACATGTTGTCACATTATGGACAAAGCTACTACCGCCGCTGCAGCTCGATGTGGGGGCATTAGACGTACTAAAACCCCCCCAAGGGCGCTCATCCACCAACTTTAATCCCCAATATCACTTGCTCTAACCGACCCGCTAACAGCTACGTACCTTATTTTCATTTTAACGTGGATGAGACCCGTCCGTTTCTGAGCACCTCCCTCGTCGACGTCAAGAGATAATGTCCTCCCAAAGAGGGAATACCCAACGGGGGCGGGGCAGAGGAGGCGATCGTGGTAGTAGAGGACAAGGTGACAGAGGTGCCAGCCGTGGTGGTCGCGGATCCACCACAGAGCTACCCATCCGTCAGGGTCCGCCTGGGGGGGATTTTAGAGGTCGTGGTCGTGGAGCAGATCGGGGACGTGGTGGAGATCGAGGACGTGGAGCAGATCGGGGACGGGGGGGAGGAGATAGAGGACGAGGTTCGTTTAGAGGGGGTCGTGGCCAAGGCCCCAGGGTATACACGTAAGTACTTGTTCAAGTATTCATCCTCATCGTTTCAGCAGAAATGCATACTAACAGTAGCTCTTTTTTATAGGAGTCCCGGAGGACAGGTGCCTCCTCCAAGTCCTCAGGTTACGAAGACTGAGGATACCTTGGCCACAGCTCTAGCAGTGAAGAAAACCACGCCAACCGAGTACCCTCAGCGACCCGGTTATGGTACTCGGGGTCGGCCAGTGACGCTGTATGCCAATTATCTTGACTTGAAGTCGTCTAGCGCGCAACTATTCCGCTACCGTGTTGAGATCTCGCCCGATTCAGCGACCAGGAAGTCCCCAACAGGCAAGAAAGCCCAGCAGATCATTAAACTCCTGATTGAGCAGAATTTCCCCGAGTTGGGTAAGAATATTGTTACAGATTACAAATCTACTTTGATCACCAACCACAAGATCCTCCATAATGAGGAGACGTATCAGTACGATGTTCGTTATCGCGGCGAGCATGATGACGAGTATCCTGAGAATGCAAAGGTCTACCGAGTTACGTGCCAGTTCACAGGAAGACTCAACCCTGCTGAGCTTCTAGCTTACTTAACCTCGACCAATCCTGATGACCAATTTGGCTCTAAGGCGGAAGTGCTCCAAGCGATGAATATCATCCTAGGAAACCACCCGAAAATACAGGATTGGATTGCTTCCGTTGGTGCGAACAAGCATTATGCCATACGTGGGGACTTGTGCGAGAAATGGGACCTCGGTGCTGGGCTTGAAGCCCTTCGGGGATTTTTTATTAGTGTTCGTGCAGCTACTGCTCGCCTTTTGCTCAACGTTCAAGTAAAGTACATCGCCTGTTACCAGGAAGGACCGCTGAGCCATGTGATAAAAGAGTATCAACGCGGATACCGTGACATCAACAGCCTTAGGAGGTTTTTGGTGAAGTTGAAAGTCAAAGTAACACATATTAAGAGAAAGAACAAACGAGGAGAGATCGTTCCAAGAATAAAAACAATCGCCGGTCTAGCGACCACCAATGATGGTGTGTCGCAGACGAACCCCCCCGAGGGTAGCCAGACACGGTGCAGGACCAAAGGAAGTAGAGTTCTTCCTAGAAGCTCCTGGCCAGCAGCCCTCCCAGAGCGCATCTAGCGGCGCCAAAGGCAAGAAGGGCAAGAAATCTGCGAAGGCAGGCCCTGCACAGGCCGGCGGGTACATCAGCGTGGCCGACTTCTTTCGCCAGAGTAGGTGCTCACTGCTGGTGTGCTAAGGGCTTAGGGCTAACAGACTGCAGATTACGGTACAATGACAGATCCTAACATGCCTGTGATCAATGTTGGAACAACAGAGAATCCAAGCTACTTGCCTGTCGAAGTCTGTGAGGTTGAGCCGGGTCAGCCTGCAAAAGCAAAGCTCTCCCCACACCAGACTAGAAACATGCTGAACTTTGCCGTTCGCCCTCCCCCGGAGAATGCTGCATCTATAGTCACGACAGGTACTCGGATGCTTGGTCTCTCTCCCCAGAGTCCTACTCTTGTAAGTGCTTCGAGTGATACTTAGCTTACCGCCCAATACAGCTACTAATTGATCTGAGTAGGAGAACTTCGGCATACAGCCAGACTGTAGCCTCATTACTGTCCCAGGTCGGGTGCTCCCAGCACCGAATGTCTACTACAAGGATGCGTCAGGGCAGTCGCAAAAAACCGTGTCAGTGAAGCCGCAGTTTGGCAGCTGGAACATGAGATCTATCAGGTTTTCAACGTCGACCAACCTCTCAGCCTGGACTTGGCTCGTGGTAAACGTCGATGGGCCCAAGCCGCCCTTCACTCGCCAGGAGGACCTCGACAACGCCCTGAAAGGATTCACAGCCAATCTGAACGAGATGGGCGTTGCAGCACAGCGAGCCATGGAAGGTGAAACCATAACTGTTAACAAAAACAATTTTGAGTCTGAAATCACGGCAGCAGTTGGGCGACTCATGAACAAGAAGCCCACCTTGATCCTCTCGGTCCTGCCATTCAGCGATGCGGATTATTACAACTGCATCAAGAGAGCATGCGACTTGACGTACGGCGTGCGGAACATCAACGTCCTAGCTGAAAAATTCCGAGGGGCAAATCCCCAGTACTTCGCGAACGTCGGACTAAAGGTCAACCTGAAGCTAGGCGGCGCCAACCAAATTCTGGATCCAAAAGAACTAGGCCTCATCGGACAAGGCAAAACAATGCTCGTCGGCATGGACGTCACTCACCCATCCCCCGGATCATCCGCGAACGCCCCCAGCGTCGCAGGCATGGTCGCCTCCGTCGACACAAGTCTAAGCCAATGGCCCGCAGAAATCAGAGTACAGAGATCGCGCGAGGAAATGATCCAAGACCTGAGCGACATGCTGAAAGCCCACCTCAAGCGCTGGGCCCGCTCCCACAAAAACGCTTACCCAGACAACATCATCGTGTACAGAGACGGCGTATCAGAAGGCCAGTACGAACTAGTCGTCCAAAAGGAGCTCCCGCTCCTCAAGAATGCCTGCAAAGAGACCTACCCAGCCACCGCAACAAAGCAAGGTCTCCCGCACATCTCCATTGCCATCGTCGGCAAACGCCACAACACCCGCTTCTACCCAACCAAGGAAGGAGACGCAGACCGCTCGAGCAACCCCAGCAACGGCACCATCGTCGACCGCGGCATCACCGAGGCCCGCAACTGGGACTTCTATCTCCAGGCTCACGCGGCGCTAAAGGGCACCGCTCGTCCCGCCCACTACTTCACGGTCTGGGATGAGATCTTCTGCCGACAGCGACCTAGTCCCCCGTACCAGAACTCCGCGGATATTCTAGAGGCTCTAACACATCATATGTGCTATCTCTTCGGTAGAGCTACCAAGGCTGTCAGCATCTGTCCGCCGGCGTACTATGCGGATCTGGTCTGTACTCGGGCGCGTTGCTACCTCAGCAGTGCTTTTGAACCTTCTCCCGCTGGAAGCGTGGCCACGGGTAGTGGGCCGGGCCTTAAGGTAGGAAATGCGGATGTGCAAATCCATCCTCGTGTTCAGGACACCATGTTCTATATATAGTTCGGTGTGGTTGGATAAACTGCAATATAATGACCATCTACTATTGTGAGCAGTTGGAATGATGTTGGAAGCGATGTTAAAACCACATGATCTGGATATCTTTGTTTCGGGCTTTCATCCATATGACATGTTATTATTTTGTTGAATATATGAGCGTGTAATCAGATTGATAGCGTTAACGTCTCATTATCGAATATATCTTTATGACTCGTACACAATCCAGATTGTCATACTGGGTAACATATCAAACTAGCTAAACCGGACACAACAGAAAATGTGGTAAGAAGGTTGGTAAGAAAGATACAAGAAATGAATACAAGTATTGTTCAAACAAAATACACAATTTAGAAGTAGAAAAGTCTTCCATGGGTACAAGTCGCATTGGGCAAGGCTGTCGCCATGATGACGGCTCGAACTGTGGTGAATATGGTCTGCTCAATAGGATCATTCGGTACTGTCGTCAAGGGGTTCGGAGTTCGGGGGGCTGCACGGTACTGAAGACCAGTTTCTTGTTAATCGCTTCACTCATTATGGCCAAGGCTCCAGCTTCTCTCGTTGACACTTCGCAGTTGGCGGCGCTGTGGAGGAGGACGAACGGTCTTGCTCGGCTGAGGAGATTGATCATAGGATTCCCATGACGGCTCCAAACTTTTGACGGCCCGCTGTCGGTCCGCCGCGATGGGCTTCTTGTTCTCGTCGGCCTTGCTTTTCGCTGGCGATTCATCTGTGATGGTCCAGTGAGTCTCGAGGTCCTTATTGCGGGATGGGCCTTTCTGGGCTACGGACAGGGGCAGCTTATCCTTGGACGACGGCTTGCTCTCGGCGGGCTCGTCTTCATCGGCGAACAGATGGTTCTTATAAAGGCTGAGACCCTTGTTCTGGAACGAACTGATGATCCGGCCTGAACCCTGATCGCCGACATCACCTGTCAACTGGAAGTGGGTTTCCGCGTCGCGGCGGGGTTGGACGTGAGGTTTGGCTGGGGGTGTCTCTGGCTCCTCGTCGCTGATACCGAAACTACGAAGCTCTTGGCCCCGGAGCTGGCGTTTAGGCTTCTCGGGGGTCATGAAGTCCTCGAATTTCCACTGAGGTCCCTTGCCCTGGCTCGACACTGGGCGCGAGACCTTGGGTTTGATCTCACGCTCACTGTTGTCCGCGCCCAGCTCAAAATGATCGAAGCGCTTAGGGTGAGCCTTGTAAGCGATCTGCTGGGGCTTGTCTTGGGTAGCGACTGTCTCGTCATCGTCAAAGATGCGCGAAGCCCGGTAGTTCTTGCCCGCACCGACTTTGGGAGCGACTGGCGTGGCTCTGGAAGGGGATGCCTCAGGAATGTCGACGTCATCGTGATTTCCAAAGATCTCAGTCAGATCGCGCTGGGGAGGCTTAGCGGATGCCGGGGCACGAGGGGCACGCACGGGTTCCGCTCGGTCCTTGCCGGGAGAGAGAAGTTCCTCCAGAGATTCTGCCGCATAGGGGTCCTTGATGCGTCTCTTAGGAGAGACGACTTTGTTGTGTGCGTCACCATTTTCTTCGGGCTTGTTTGCGGGCACGGGCGCTGGGGCATCATTCACCGGGGCAGAGGAAGCGGCGGTCTTGATCAATTTAGCCTGATCTTTCGCATCGCGAATGGGCCAACCGCGACTGCGCGAGCCGATCACCTCGACCTGCTTCAAAAGCGACGCTTGATCCCAATAGACTTTGACCTGCTGGATCTGGTTCTGGGAGTTGAAACGAACGATGTGAACCTGGCAATAACAAAATCAACCAATTAGATGACAAGTCCCCAGATCATCAGACTGCGACAGAGTAACAGTGGAGGACATACCGTGGGGAAGGTCGCAATGCGGTCGGACAGAAAGTTATCGTCCAGCGCGGGGAGATACGGTCCGCCACCAGAGACAAATTCCACCGTGGTGTCCACGTCTAGAGACAGGGAGTTCAAGCCCTCGACTGTATCAATCACCTGCTGGGACTTTCTTTTGAGGACATGATCCTGTCTGGCGAGGTGCTTGACCACGGCCTCGGCGCCATCGACCCTGGTAGTCGTGGTGATATAGATCAGCGCAACATCGGAAGCCAGGGAAGCAGACCTGGGGTCAGAAAGGAATCTCTGGTACACGTCTTGGAGAGACATGGTCGCTATGATTTGGATTCAGAAGATCAAACGAACGTCAGTGATAAGGTAACCAGCAGAGAATGAGGAGAGCCAAGGGAGGGATCCAATTGGAGAAAGAATGGCGGTTCCTGGGGGGGGGTTTGTCGGTTGTCGCAAAGGAAGGGGATCGCGAACCACACTTGCTGCCTGTGGCTCACAACAATAACAACAAGGAATGGAAACAAAGAATCGCAATAACCGGGGAATTTGGTTAATTTCGGAATGTAGGTTGGAGTGGTGGAAATAAGTGGATTTTTATTTCAGGAGGCCTGAAGGTGGCTTTTTCATTATTTACCAAGTAGTTATTATTAGATTCTCAATCTCAATGGATGTACAGTACGTATTCACTCTCATTCACGGGTTCTTTTCCCTTCTGAATGCAACATTCGAGGCTTTGGATTTCCAGGACCGCCTCTCTGCCTCCCCAATGACATTCACTCCTCCTGCAAGTGGATGCCCTTCCTCGAGGTCCAGCTTAGACAGGACAATCGTAATAAACAAGAAGTTGTTTTGACTCGGGGAAATTAAACGCACGGAAGACGCACCAGTGTTTCACCATCTTCAAATCGGGTATAGAGGAAACCCTCGGCGGTGTCTCTCTGGTACGTAACTCAATGATACATCCCATACGGAGTACCGAAACGTATACCTCAGTGGTACAGGGTGAAACACAACCGCACTGGTAATATACCTAAGGGCTACAGATTCAAAAGAGGAACATTCTATACAGCTTACGATGAAGACGTCTGTACTCATTGTTGAAATTTGTATTGTGTGAAATGACCATTTGCAGGTACTCCGAGGTCCAATCCACTCGTGTATATATATTCTTCCTCGGGTATAAAAGAGTCTATGGCAAATAAAAGTCCATAAACTAATAAGCCCATGCTAAAGTTTGCCCTACTACTATATTGTATTTGAATATTAAATCGTTGACACTGCCCAGGTACTATCGATCTGAACGTAACGAATCCGGTCAACTAAAGCGAGAGTCCACGGATGCATCCATTTCGACCTCGAACGAACAGATGCCGTGCCCATCTCGTCTCTATACTACAACATTGCGCGCACCACAGCCAATACAAACACTTGGCCGACCCTGTTCGAGTCCCGTATGTAATGATGTTTACTTGTGATTAAGAGATGCCTCGAGGGCAGTAAAGTACACTTCACATAAATCTGTCTTCTTGCTTTTCCATATACTTACATGCTACTGACGCCTCGCATGTTTTGTCCGAGACTGGCACACACCACCCATGACAGCATATCTACGGAGGTCCGTATCGCCCCCGTACTCTATTTCAGCTCGCCAGCCAGGCTGCACCGCCTGGTTTTGTGTCTGCTGACCAGCAGCGCTCTTCATCGTTGCGGGCCGTGAGATTGTCTTCTCATCTGAGAACGAACATATAACAAGCTGGAGACACTGACTGGGTGTCTTTTAATCAAGCTATGATTGTACCTCCCTCGGGACACTTGCCCCTTTCCCGCAATATTCTTGTAAGATGGTAAAAAAAGCAACAGAATCTTCTCAAGCGCTTGCTGGCGGAAGTATTGGTATAATCATTAAATGCGATAAAGGTATCTTCTCGTCGACCTTTTCTTTACAGTGGTCTACAATAGACAAATGCGTATTAGTGATCCTCTGAACAGAAAACGAATGGAAAAATGAGGGTTGAAAGCCACATACCCTAAGTAGTCTTCTTTAATGGTTCCAATGGCATTGATTGCTGCGACATCTGGTTTGACACCAAGGATTTTGAGCCGCAGACTTGTCCCCTTTTCAATGACCTGGTCCGCGTGATCTGTGTATTGAGGAGGCACTGTATTTGGTTCCCACTTGATGTCGGAAGGAATGTTCTTGCCAAACAGTTAGTCCCCATACATATTGTTTCCAGACCCTATTGATAAACTCACTTTGCGCGCAATGAAGACTGACAATGGGCCCGCTAATGTGAAAATTCCGGTGGGCTTAACAGACGTAACGATGGCATCGACCTACGAGTGCACTGTTAGAATTGAGAGCAAGAATTGGGTACTCGCGCTCTCCACGACATACGGTCTCTCCACGGAACGGCTTCCAGATAATAGCTCGGTATTTAATTGTGTACTCGGCTTGCCCGCTGCTAGGTAGAACCCGACCTTCTCCAATATCTACCATGTCCATCACACAAATCACGAAGTGATCTCCCGTACACCGTCCTTCCTCCTCCTCGTTCAGCCGGTTTATGAGGTACTCTCGCACATTAGGCCCAAAATAGGACGGGTGCAACGTGATGACCTTGGTCTCTTCCTTGAGGAAAAACATGGCGCAGAAACTCAAACCCACGCGAGAAACGAAGAAAGGAAAGAGCTGGCAATAAAAACAAGTACCAGGTCAATAAGCTTGTCCCAATATGTTCGATTCAATAATTGGCGGGTGGGGTAGGATAGGTGCTCCTCAAGGTAGATCGGGTGTTCGTAAGAAAATCGTCACAAGAATCTGAAGCAGGCAGGCGAAGGAAAGCCGTAGCGAGCGCGACAGCGATTCAGTTAAAAGGTTGTCAAAGCTTGCGATCAAAGGTCAATGACAGAATATCAGCAGCTCATGACAACAATAGCAATGGAAACCTTGCCCCCGACCGAGATAGTCGACGAAAGAGTGCGAGTCTAGAGTATGGAGAAGGCTGAAAGAATAAAGACAACAAAATCTACCTAGAGGAAGGCGGGCGTGAGCGCTGATTATGAAGAATCTCCAGTCAAGCAATCATGACATTGAGCCCGTGGCCGACTCTAGCATCAGCTGCGTGCAGTCACCTGATCTGGCCAGGTCCCTCAAACATCAATAATACACTAATACCATACACCGGGCACAACTGCCACAGACCCTACTGCATAAAGTGACAATGGCATGACAATACATTGTAACGGTCCTCGTATCCTCGGCATTCGACTCCCCAGCACATGACGTCTGTCTAGGAATACTTTTAGGAGACTTACTACGAGTAGCGCATTGGACAATGTCTGATTCTCCACCTCTTGGCTGGCCTGATCAGGCATAATCCTTATCCAGTCTAACTGGCAGAAAAAGGGTCTCCTGCATGGTTACCTTCAAGCATCGACAATTTCCTTTCTTGGAGACGACAAACCATCAGGTCTGATTTACCAATATGGCTCTGAACCTGGAGAAGCAGCTCCTTTTCGTGAGTGCTCTTATCTGCACATGATGCATTATTATATGCTTGATGATTGGACCACAGCTTACGTTCTCAGTATGGTGCCTACCATAACAACCCAGTACTTTGCCCTTTGTTTCTACCCCATATGCGACCCTGATCGCTCATCGTTTCCCAGGTAAACGTCGCAATTCATATTACATGTGTGCCGATACTTCTGTTTACTGGAATTGCCCTGGTATGCCTCCTTCCCCTTACTTCCGGCAAATCATAATGCTTACCATATGTGGTGGTTCAGGCGTCAAATTCTCCAGCCCTCTTCAACCTTCCTGATGTCCTTAGTGTCGAACACTTGCCCCCCAACCTCGGTACTATTGGAGCGTTAATATATTCAACATTCTATATTCTACTGGAACCAGTTGCTGGGGCCCTGATCGCACCGATTATTATTGGTGGCGCAGCGTTCGCAAACCATCTGCTGACCACTCATGGCACGGATATGAACTACTGGTTTGGTGGGATTCATGTTGTGTCCTGGTTGCTCCAGTTCGTCGGTCACGGTGCATTCGAACGTAGGGCACCAGCTTTACTGGACAACTTGGTCCAGGCACTCCTCCTCGCTCCACTTTTCGTTTGGATGGAAATCCTCTTCTTCTTCGGCTATCGCCCAGAACTGAAGGCGAGATACGACCAGAGTGTTCAGAAGGAGATTGCTGCCTTCAAGGAGAAGAAGAACAAGGGTGGCAATTAAATTAGTCACGCTGGATTTCGAGAGAACTACGAAGCTCGAGGTTCTAATAAGTAGCTGGGTAATAATAGCTGTCTTCGAGATAAGCATTGATATTAACTGAAATTGGTTACAGCCGGTCGCTGCGGTGGGACTGGAATTTTTGCAGATTGACTAGAGATTGCCTCATAGGACAGGCTGTCTAATATTGTTACTTTGGCATAGCGCAGCAAAACGTCTTCCAAATTTAGCGGTTATGTTGGTTCAGGTTACAGGTGGTGCAGACATTGGTACGGGAAGCTCGAGCCGGTGAATGTTTTGAAGCGGTGTACAGATTGTTTGGGGAAGGGAGAGGAAAGGAAAATTACTGGTTTAAAGAAGGACATGAAAGGTCCGTGAAAATTGGATCCTCCAGATATCAGAGAGATCCAACTATTTCCTAGAATAGTAGTTAATGGCGGATCCTATGTTGTTGGCAGGGTCGTCGTGCAGGCGGTTGCTGTGACGAAAATGAGCGGGAATGAGTAAGCTGGACTCAGTTATCCGCAGATCCGAGAAAAATACCAGCGAAAATTGAGATGGCCAGGTGGCCCGCAGGAAAGTGTCGGGTACCCGGAAAACCGCCAAAATCATTCACCAACGCCAACAACTTGGGGGAAAGAGGTGAGAACGGAAGACTAATCATATAGACCCTCAGAATTAAAGTAAAACAATAATAATAATTTTATATCGAATGGTTCCTACTCTACGGGCGTAAGATCAATACGTCAAAGTAGCGATGTTTTCTTGGGGCGGGTGGGTGTCCCGTGAACGCACTAGGGCGGCTTCGGAGGTTGCTGAGGCTCGGCAAACTGGGTTTAGTGGCAGTCCTGAGAATCCTCCCAACCCCGACGACAAAGCTCTCCTTCCATCCATCCACAATCCTCTCTCCTCTTCCACCTCCCCCCAATTACATCTCTCTTTCAGAGAAACCACTCTCCCACTCCTCTGAACCCCATTCACAATGTTCAGAAACGCTTTGCGGCAGTCTAGCCGCATCGTTGCGGCTGCCACTGCTACTGGCAGGATCGCTGCGGTGAGTCCTATCCCTACCTGCATCGACGACGTCGCTTCAATTTCGCCTATGCCATCTCGAAAGTCATCTCAAAGTGACTGTCAAGCACATGGCCTTGGATCGCAATATATTTTATCCTGTTTTGACGCGTTGTGATCGACGTGTTCTGATGTTAACAAATTTTGCTTCTCCCTTTAGGTCCGCGCGGCTGCTCCCGGCCCCGTCTCTGGTGCTGCTAAGCAGGTCCGTACCTACGCCGCTGAGGCCAAGGCTTCTCCCACCGAGGTCTCTTCTATCCTTGAGCAGAGAATCCGCGGTGTTCAGGAGGAGGCTGGTCTTGCCGAGACTGGGCGTGTCCTTTCCGTCGGGTATGTGGTCAATTAGTCTCGATTGAAAATTCTGGATTCAGCAACAAACCCATCGAAAATCATCGAAAACCTCGATATAATCAACAGCACGAATATCTAGAATACAAATAACTGATTCGATTTATCCAACAGTGACGGTATCGCTCGTGTTCACGGCATGACCAATGTCCAGGCTGAGGAGCTGGTCGAGTAAGTAGATTTGATATTCAGGTTTGGACTTAAAATTGACTAATGATGATCAGGTTCGCCTCTGGCGTTAAGGGTATGTGCATGAACCTGGAAGCCGGCCAGGTCGGTGTTGTGCTTTTCGGTTCCGACCGTCTCGTCAAGGAGGGTGAGACCGTCAAGCGTACTGGAGAGATTGTGAGTAGTCTTTTATTGTTGAAAGGTTCAAGGGTGGAAAATATACTTACAGTACTCAACAGGTTGATGTCCCCGTCGGTCCTGAGCTTCTCGGCCGTGTCGTTGACGCTCTTGGTAACCCCATTGACGGCAAGGGCCCCCTCAACACCAAGGCCAAGAGCCGTGCTCAGCTCAAGGCCCCTGGTATCCTGCCCCGTCGTTCCGTCAACCAGCCCGTCCAGACGGGTATGAAGTGTGTCGACTCCATGGTTCCTATCGGCCGTGGTCAGCGTGAGTTGATCATTGGTGACCGTCAGACCGGTAAGACCGCTGTCGCCCTTGATGCCATGCTGAACCAGAAGCGCTGGAACAGCTCTTCCGACGAGAGCAAGAAGCTCTACTGTATCTACGTTGCCGTCGGTCAGAAGCGTTCCACCGTTGCTCAGCTCGTCAAGACCCTTGAGGAGAACGACGCCATGAAGTACTCCATTGTCGTTGCTGCTACTGCTTCCGAGGCTGCTCCTCTGCAGTACCTTGCTCCCTTCACTGGTTGTGCCATGGGTGAGTGGTTCCGTGACAACGGCCGCCACGCCGTCATCATCTACGATGACCTTTCCAAGCAGGCCGTTGCCTACCGTCAGATGTCTCTGCTCCTCCGTCGTCCCCCCGGTCGTGAGGCCTACCCTGGTGACGTTTTCTACCTCCACTCTCGTCTCCTTGAGCGTGCCGCCAAGATGAACGACACCCACGGTGGTGGTTCCCTCACCGCTCTGCCCGTCATTGAGACCCAGGGTGGTGATGTCTCTGCTTATATCCCTACCAACGTCATTTCCATTACCGACGGCCAGATCTTCTTGGAGTCCGAACTTTTCTACAAGGGTATCCGTCCTGCCATTAACGTCGGTCTTTCCGTCTCCCGTGTCGGCTCTGCTGCCCAGGTCAAGGCCATGAAGCAGGTCGCTGGTTCTCTGAAGCTGTTCTTGGCCCAGTACCGTGAGGTTGCTGCCTTCGCTCAGTTCGGTTCCGATCTTGATGCCGCCACCAAGCAGACTCTCAACCGTGGTGAGCGTCTCACTGAGCTGCTCAAGCAGAAGCAGTACTCCCCCATGTCCGTTTCCGACATGGTCCCTCTGATCTTCGCTGGTGTCAACGGTCACCTCGACAACATCCCCGTCGCCAAGATCCTCCAGTGGGAGTCTGACTTCCTTGCTCACCTCAAGAGCAACAACCCTGAGATCCAGGAGGCCATCGAGAAGGAGGGCCAGGTCAGCAAGGAGACCGAGGCTTCCCTTAAGGAGGTCATCCAGAGCTTTAACAAGTCTTTCAACGCATAGGTGAGCAAAAGGCAACTGGGTGATTAGCCAATCGTGTATTGTTTTTTTCCTGACTCTATGTGTATAGACAAGATTAGCTTGTACAATTTGAGACCACAGTTTTCTTTTCCTTTCCACCGAAGCCTCGGGTTGGTCGAGAAACAGTGAGGGTGTATCATGGGAGTCCTTCATGTGTAACAGCCTGGCCTATAAGTAGCTACGACGGGGACAGAATAATTGTGGGGGTAAAAAACTCAAAGCTACGAATTAATATCCTGTACGTTTAGATCCTTTCGCGCACCTGGGGAACGAGATACGAAAGATCGACTGCATGCGTCTCATACCCTTTGGCGCATCATTGATATTCTCTTTCAATCCATGTTCCCATCCATGTATGCAGCCTGAATATGATTTCCTTTGTTTGTCTATTGTCTCTGGCAAGATTGCTAGTTTGTAGAGTTCTGCGTGAGCAGTTGTGAAATGGTCCAAGGCTGTATATTGAAGTGGCATCTGAGTTCCGTCTCTTCCTTTCAGTCGAACCTAGGTACCTATTCCATAGGGGGTGTTTCCTAATGTTTACTCCCCACTTAGGTATCGCCTTGCTAACCTCTACCGGGATATGCCACGTATAGGAGCGAGTACCGTGGACCCATGTGCGCACGGTACAATAGCAATATTTGACTAACATGCATGATGCCCTACGTCGAATTTCTGCTGATCCGCAGCTACTAAATGCCAAATTGATTTAGGCTCGTACATGACTAGGAGGGGCTGTCTAAGTTACATCTACCTCTCCATCCATGGTGACTCAGTGGGCCGAAAGCGGCCTTCTTTATCGATAAGCGAGCAGTCTTTTCCGTCCAAAAAATTTCTCCATACCCCTCCGCAAAAGTCCACTTGACGCATAGTTTTGACAATATTCTCGATCTGTTCAATAGCCAATTCCATTGTTGCACAAATGGCTACCTCTCGCGATGCAGCGCCGGCCACCTGTAAGGTTGTGCTCTCTAAGAATGTCGTTTCTAGCCTCCTTTCTGAGGTTCAGGAAGGAGTGAAGACGCTGGAGAGGCCCCCTCACCTGGTGGGATTCTTGGCCAACAATGATCCTGCGGCACTCATGTATGCCCAATGGACTGAAAAGACCTGCGAAGAAAAGTGAGCATTCTTTCGTACTTACTCCTTTTCGGGATTGTGTTTTTCAAGCAATCTGCGATTTCGGAGCCCTTGGAGGCAACATGTTGGAGTCACGCTTCGTAGCTAATGTAGTCCTCTTTTCCTACAATATACAGTGGCTTCCGCTATTCTCTCCGTCAGGTCGACCGCGAAGACCTCGAGGAGGCTATCCTAGCTGCCAATGTCGACTCTGACGTTGACGGCATCATTGTATACTACCCCATTTTCAACAACCGGCAAGACCAGTATTTGCAGCAGCTTGTCGATGTATCCAAGGATGTAGAGGGTCTAAGCCATCGCTACATCTTCAACATGTACCAGAACATCCGATTCCTCGACCCAGAGACCAAGCGACAGAAATGTATACTCCCTTGCACACCGCTCGCCATTATCAAGATCCTGGAATACCTCAAAGTCTACAATACGATTTTGCCCTATGGCAACCGTCTTTTCGGACACACTATCTGTGTAGTGAACCGGTCGGAGGTTGTCGGTCGGCCGCTGGCGGCGTTGCTGGCAAACGATGGAGCCTGCGTCTACAGTGTGGATGTGACTGGTATCCAAAAGTTCACTAGAGGTGAAGGTATCAAAAAGCGGAGACACGAGGTCCACGACTTGGAAGGCAAGACATTGAAGGATGTGGTGCCTTTGTGTGATGTCGTCATTTCCGGTGTCCCTGGGGACAAATACAAGTTTGATACCAGCCTTCTCAGAGAGGGTGCAGTGTGTCTCAACTTCTCGAGTGAGAAGGTAAGTAGTCATCCTAAACATATCTACCTATGGTGTAGTGACTAATACCACTACCTAAGAACTTCGGACCGGAGGTTAAGGAGAAAGCCTCTATTTTTATGCCTTCCACTGGAAAGGTGACAATCGCCGTTCTGCTCAGAAACCTACTGGTGAGTGATGTGCTTCATGTATTCGTCCATAGCATCATCGAGCTGACTATTTGCCACAGAGACTTATCCAGAATCGGAGATTGGATGACGTGAAGCCTGCTGAAGCCACCGAGCGCCCAGGCACTCTGGAAGCTGCCACCTAATAACCAATGATGCTTGTTCAAACAATTGGGCCGGGAGATGATATCATATCACTCAGCATCCGTTCGGGTTATAAGGCTTTTATGCTTATTATCGTTTTTACCATCCTTTCTTTAGACGAATTACTATATATATCTTTTTTTTAGAAGTTGGGTTGTGCGCGGCCGTCAAGCCGACAAAATGGACTCTGGCCATAAAATTAACCAGTATCCTCTGCTTGTCTACTTGTTGGAAATCTTGGGATAGTCTCGGGCAGATTTAAACAACCACAGAAATAAGAATGACGAATGCTGGTCGTTCGCTGAATACATCATGCATAAAGTCCTCGTACACACTACAGAAACAGTAAAGAGCAACCAAGCCACATCTGCAGCAATAGAGGTATGCTGGAATACTCTCAACTTGAACGTCTAATTGCCTTATTTCATAATAAAGAGCCCGACGCGCTTATTACCTTCTCCAGGTGCCCTTACTGACCTCTCATTTCTCCTTTGCCGCAAGTCGCAGGACCTGGATCTCGCTTGCTAGCCACTTCTTAAGAGGTTCAGGGTGAAAAGTTCCATCTGCCGAAAACCAGGTTGTGAAAGACGTCTCAATTTCTTTCTCCTCGAGGACCTTGTTCGCAGACGATGTATACTGCACACGGAGTTTATATAATGGGGAGTGTTTCTTCGCGGAGGAACGAATGGTAATCTGACCAAATAAATAATTAGCTTAGCACATTTGATTGGTGCATCCCTCGCGACATAGCCTACCGTTTCACCAGACTTGCGCTTTCCACGAAATACCTCACCGGCCTCCACGGCCCAGATCCAGTATGTGAACAAGGTATTCAAAATAAAGTACGAAACCACGGCCGCTATGACCCATGTTGACTGTGTTGCCTCCCATCCTAGCTTGCGATCGGCATAGAATGTGAATGCCGCAATGGCGACGGCAGAATAGCCTAGTAAGAAGCGGACGTTGGTCTTCGTGTGATCTTGAGTAAAGGCGTAGGGCTGGGGTAGGGTAGTTAAATGCGGTGCTAGCGCATCATCTGTTGTTGATTTGAGATCTAAAAATCATCATTAGTAACTGTTAATTTCCCCAAGTCACAGTAGAAAACTCATAAATTGTAGGTAGGCATCGAGTGGTGTAATTCTTTTGTGTACATCTACTACTAACCATTGACAGAATAAACGGGCACTTTATGTACCTCTGTTGACGCCATTTGTAGTATAAGTTTTTAAGTAAGGAATTGTAATGTCAAATTTCTTCAAGGAATTAGAGAGTATTTTAGGAGTTTTGTGGAAAAGATTGAGGATGCTCAGTTTGGTTGCATAGATGCCAACGAGGAGTTGCGGCGAGCTGGCCCTTTCGGGGAGAGCTGACTTAATGCGATTCGGCGCTAGTGAACACCCGCCCCCAGTCCAATCTCGTGGGACCGCAAGTCGGAAGCTCTCTTTTTACCTTAAGCATAGCTAAAAAACAACCCACTACATTGCTCTCAGTATTGCTCATCATGGCCTTACAAGGGGTCGAGCAGACAATCCTTCGGGATCCAGCTTTATTGTGAGTTTCTGTGATTTCAATTCAATGAGAAAGAGACTTACACGATGGCAATTCACAGTTATTGGATCCTGTTCCCGATTACTATTGTTATGGTACGTTCGATCCAATGAATCAGTGCAAAGTTTCATGCGATACTGACTCTTGCATGCAGATACTGACAGGTATCCTTCGTCACTATGCTACGGTTTTGATGAACACCCCCCCAAAGCCTGCGTCTACTCTGGCCGAATCCCGCGAGCGTCTGTCACTCCTGCGCGGTGTCAATCTCCGCAACAATGCTTCAGCAGTTCTCTCGAAAGATGCGTTTGAAATGCGCAAGAACTATCTGGTCTCAGCGTACCAAAGTGGCGAGTTCCTGAAGGACCCGGCCAGCCGCGGTCAGCCCCCAGCAAACCCGATGACGGACCCTGCGGGCATGGAGGCTATGATGGGTATGATGAAGGGAAACATGATGATGATGATCCCGCAGACTCTTATTATGAGTTGGATCAATGCCTTCTTCTCTGGATTTGTTATCCGTATGTTTTCCGACTGTTCCATGCTTCACCTTCCGTACTTACTAGTGTAACAGTTAAACTGCCGTTCCCCCTCACCATCCGGTTCAAGTCTATGCTTCAGTCTGGTGTCATGACTCGGGACTTGGACGTTAGGTGGGTATCTAGTCTGTCATGGTACTTCCTCAACTTGTTTGGCCTTCAATCTGTATTTGGATTCATTCTGGGTAGCGACAACGGTTAGTCATTGTATTTTGTTTTCCGGGTACTCGTCTTTGTGCTAACCTTTATGTAGCTGCGAATCATATGTCCCAACAAATGGCTAGTATGAACCCTGCCATGGGGGCCAATCCCTTCCAGCCTGGCCAAGATCCCGATAAATTGTATCAAAGTGAAGCAGAGAATTTGGCAGTCATGGAACATTTTTGCATTTTGGATGGCATTGAGGACAGAATACTGCACAATATTGCTTCAAAGGAGGGCCTCGTTTGATTTCCTATATTAGTACAGGCCCTCTTTTCTTATCTTTTATTAAATACGGGTGTATTCAAAGAACAGTGATATACAGAATTGATGAATGAGGTAGCTGATTTATCTTACGAGCCTTTCTGGATATCCGCTTAAGGCTCTACTGCTTAATGTGAGCAGTTATGGAATGATTTTCCAGATAACTTTACAGCGGTATACACCCTATTATAAAAACAGCTGTACGCCGTTTCTTGGCTCAAATTATGACAACGATTTGTTAGAGCATTTCTGTATATCTATTCGTCACATCATCACATACGAGTTGCAAAAGCATAATCAACAGTAATTGATCACGCCGTTCAAAATCCATACTTCACCATTTGAAACTTTTTCTGCAATATTGTCAACCTCAACATTTCCCGGTTGAATCTAGAATATGTTAGCACCTATGACCAAATCTTCACACGAAGCGGTGGTCGTACAAGGATCTTATCTCCATCTTTTGTCCAGCTCAACTTGTCCCCCCCAAGAGTCTCTACTTCATCCCCTTCATTCCAAGGGCTTCTGGGTACTATGTGGGCCTCTACAAAGCGCTTCAGGTTGCTTTTTGCTCGGTCCTGCCCTTCTTGTCCCTCATAGGCCTTCGCCTCTCCGAACTGTGCATAGTCCTCCGGATTCTCCCAAGGCTTACGTGGAAGTCCTTGGATTGCACTGTTGCGGGGGGCAAGGACGGTTACATTTTTTGTTGCATCATTGAAGCGAGAATCGATGGGCTCAAAATCCCTTGTAAGAGAAGCAAAGATATTGATGCCACGGTTTTTAGGAAGAACATCGGATATCACAAGGCCATCGCTGCCGGTATCCTGAGGTTGCCTCCTTCCACCACCAGCGCCCGTTTCAGGCGGCATAGCAATATTAGGGGTCATGATGGGTTGCTGATTTTGAAGCCACTGCTTCAGTTCGCCGTTCTCCTGTAGGCGCTGTTCGTGCCGTAAGTGAGGTAGATCGACAAACGGACGCGGAAGACGCTTGCGAAGAGGAAAGCCTGAAGCTATAGATATTGCGCAAATAATCAGAAAGATCAGAAAGACTGGTGTAAAAGCTTGGTGCCGCATTTTTGTCAAGCAGTGATTTAGGTATCAATCCGGTCGTTCATGCCGACCAACTAACCAGTGACCCATGACGCAACTGTAAGTCCCTTCCTATTCTGTCACTTATTCACACGTGATATTGCGGAGAAATTTAGTTCACGTGATTGATATCGATAAGGGCAATCGGCAGCCACAAAAAGCGTCATGTTCCGGTCGCGGAGGAGGGGATCGAGCCATATACCCCTCATTTTGACGCTTGCGAAGATGTCGGCGTTGCAGACATTCCTGCTGGTCGTGGACCATGACAAGGAGGAGGCTAAGCAGATTGCTGAACGAATTGCTCAAGGTAAAGCCGCTCGATGGATCATTATCAAGGAGAAGTTCTAACTGTTGCTGGAAGATGTGGAGACCAAGAAAACGACGCTTATCGAAGTCGTTCAGTCTTTGGGGGAATATATCAACGATGAGGATCCGATCTTGCGAGGCAAAGCAGTTTCCTATCTCACTTCTGTGATTAAATCACTCCCGCCGAGGTTCCTTTCGAGACAACAAATTCAAGTGTTAACTACCTTCTTTTGTGACCGAATCGAAGATGGAGGAGCTGTCGCTGGGCTGGATACACTTCAGAAGTTGGATCGCTTCAACAAAGCATTAGCGGAGGAGGTCGCGCAAGCGTGAGTACATGCTATATATTTGATCTGTTTGGGGACGGCTTCGTTAGCTGGTAGCGGATAACTACGAGCCGTCGAAGATAGGGACAAAATTGGGAAACAAGTTGACTTATATTACCTAGCATCTTTGAACGTTTTCAGGATCTTCAGTCTCGATCACAATCCCAGAGGTTTCAGGTCTACCAGTTACTGAACGAATTGATGGTAAACCATCGTTCGGGTGCGTGTTAACGCATTGTGGTCCCACTTTATCTTTCAAGTGCTAACAGAGCCTAGCTCTCCACGATATGGAAGACCACTCGCTTGTTGGAATAGTGGACCTTATGACAGGTGAAAAAGACCCTAGGAACCTCATGCTTGTGTTTTCCATCCTGAAGGTCGTGATGGTGGAATGGGATATCGCCAACCACGCTGAGGTATACACTGTAAATCCGCTAGGGTGGATGCCAATAGCTAACGGTTAAAGTTACTTTTTGACTCCGTGTATAACTACTTTCCGATTACATTCAAGCCACCACCGAATGACCCATACGGCATTACAGCCCAGGATCTGAAAGATCGTTTACAAGAGTGCATCTCATCGACCAGTCTGTTTGCTCCGCATTCTATTCCATCTTTGCTAGATAAACTTGACTCGACGTCACCGAATGTTAAGGTAAGGTGACCCTCGGCTTCTCAGAGCATTGCTAACAAGCCCAACAGAAAGATGCACTTAATGCATTGATTGCCTGTATCAACTCCTATGACCCGGATACCGTGTCCAGATATTCCATTACGATATGGGATGCTTTGAAGTTCGAAGTGCTCAATGCGCAGGAGGAGCTTCTGTCTAATTTGTCCTTACAGGCTCTACAAGACATTGCTAAGCGATTATCAGAAGGGGTCACACAGGTATCTGATCAGTTGCCTCTCGCACAATACATGCGACCAATCACTAGGGAATGTAACGATCAATTACGAGAGCCACAACAGAAACAAGCGAAGCCTGCACAGCAGATTCTAGGCTTCATATCCACGGCTTCCTTTGCATCGTTTATGTTGGCTGTACAGGCAGTTGTTGCGCCACTTCTTACGATCTATCAGGAAGCCGATGGCATCGCCAAGCAAAGGGCTCTTCTGGACACATTGGTGGTTCTTTTTGACTCCGCAATCAAGATTTTCGGTGAATGGACAGATCGTACCCCTGAGACGAATGTGGAAAACCCTCTGCTTGAGTTCAAAGATCAGTTTTCGGATATCTTTGGCCAGGCTTTAATGGGTGTGATCAAGGAAGAGGTGTCTTTCCGTGTCTCTGCTTTGAAGGGTTTCTTACGTCTTTCCACCCTGCGCAACTTCTTCCAAGATAATGAAGTGGGCTTGTTTGTGCAGTATCTTGACGAGATCATACTAAAGGAGGAATCCGTAGGCCGAGATGACCTGAAAAAGGAAGCAATTGCAGCTTTGACCGAAATTTCGAAGCATAAACCGAGGCTGATCATGGATATTACTTTCCCTGCCTTTGTGGCCACGCTTCCTGACTTTGATGATGGGGCAAACTCCAATTACCTACCAACGCTGGAAAGCCTCGCACAAATAAGTGTTGAGAAGGATATTTTTGAGACATTAATTCGTCGCTTGCTTAGCAAGTTGAATATCTTGCTGCAGAAAGAACAGCCAGGCTCTGTAGCCTACCCCAGGGCGATCCTTGTAACAATTCTCTATGTTATGAGCCAAAGAAAGATGGACCAAGATCCAAACCTGGAGTTGTACTACGACAAGATAGTGGTTAGCTTGTGCCGCAATGTTGCGGTTTCAGCTTCAGGAAAGGCTAACAACAATATTTTGAACGATGCCGCGGTCTTGGATACACTTGGAAGACTCTGTAACCTCATTGTCCGGGCGCTGCCGAGAAATAAGCAGGATGAAGTTGCGGAGAGCGTCTATACGTTGTACTCTTCCGCTGATGACTTTTTACCTGTTCCATTTTCGCAATCAGCTAGCGATGATCAACAGCGCACGATGATCATTTCGACGTATCTCCTTGCAGGACTCCCGACGGATTGCGCTAATCTCCCTTATACCAGCCCCAACATGTTTGCTTTGCTCTTCGATGTGGTAAAGCGGTCTACCACTGAATGTGCACCTGCAACTCATCTTGCGTTCCTGCGCCATCTTGCTCTTTTAGTGAACAAGTTCTTGCCCAAGTCCGAATTGAGCCTTGCTACGGAATTGTTCAACACACTCCTCCCTTCTAATGTTGAGGGGAAGAAACTTAGTCCCGAGTCGATCAAAACGCTTTTTTGGCTTTCAAAAGCCCTAGTTCTGCGTCTTGCTCCAAAGACAACAGATCTTTTAACCTCATTGCTATCGCTTCTCTCCTCCCCTGACGAAGTAACCAGCACCACAGCTGCTCGTGGCTTCGCAATTCTCCTTAGAGACGACGACGTGCTCTCCGCCACGAACGGAGCCAATATCCGCCTACTATCGAAGCAACGTGTTTTCACGACTCTGGTGCCTCTCATCTCGAGCAAAATCCGCGAAGTCAATGTTGCAGGCAGTGACTCTCCAACCCCCGAGCATATCAAGCCGGCACACCTAACAGCTTTGTCTGGAATCCTATCAACCATCCCCCCATCTCTAGTAATGCCCGAACTCCCTACCCTCCTTCCGCTCCTCCTCCAAAGTTTGGACCTCCAAACATCGGACTCCCAACCCGTCCGAGCCGCAACCCTTGAGACCCTTGCCGTCATCATCCGCGATAACGGTGTCCGGGTTATTGAAGAATGCGGTCATATCCAGAGCCTGGTAACCCGCCTCCTCAAAACAGCAGAACATAAACCCACGAACGATAAGGTAGCCGCAGTGAACAGTCCCCGACTGCGTGTCGATGCCCTAAGATGCCTTTTCCTGCTCGCGCAGACACCAGCCTCTGATGCCCCCGCCGTTGCTAAAGCAGGGAAACTATCACCACTTCTACCAGTAAAGGCTCAGGTGGTTCGCTCTTTGGGCTTCGTCCTGGATGACCCGAAACGTGATGTACGTAAAGCTGCTGTTGATGCTCGAGGTGTCTGGCTCAGGGGTGTGGATGATGCTCCTGATGACGATGAGTAAATGATATCTGCCTTTGTGTTCTTATATTGATGTTTCATTTCATATATAACGGCCTGTTTCTTACCTAGTCAGGCTGGAAGGGCGAGAAAAATGCATCTGATAAATAGAGATGTTTCGGGGTTCGTTAAAAGATTTGGCAAGGGGCACTTCATACTTGCATGTGCGGCGTGGCACAAAAGGGCAAAAGTAGAAAATACATTATGAAGTGTGGGCTACATATCTTCAAGAGGTTGAAAGGTACGGTATAGTTGGGCGAAAGGATATAAATGGTTATCGTGATTCCCAAACCAAAATGCCATTTGACCTTCATAACATTTGAACTTTCTGCTAGGACCAGGACCAGCCAAGTTTTGTTGTTTGACAAATTAAAAGATGTAACACTCCAATAAGAGGCTTTAAAGCCATGAAAGGAAAGCGAATTAGCTGAGGTCCACCACAGGGATCTAAGAAGCTCCAGCAGAATCATGACGAGGCTAGTACTCTTAACGATCTCTCTGAGGGGTACAAACGAGCGGGTGGGTATTAATATATACATGGAGAACACATAACAGCCACTGCAGGACCACAACAACTGCCTCCAAGTTGAAAGGCAGAGAGGAATGAACAAACCGACGATTGTGAACCGTTTCGTTCTAATAGTTGAGGTACAAGATAGCGACGACGGCCAGGATCAAGTTCGGCGACCAGTTGCGAAGAGACGCATCGTCTGACTGCGTCTTAGAAGACACGGCACCTTTATTGGAAGTGTGGTTATTACCCGTACTTGGTTTATCATCATGTCTGATATGTGGAACGGTAGAAGTCGCATTATTACCTTTTGCGACACCCGTTGTCGCATTATGCGGAGCTGTGCTGAAATCTGAGTCGGGGTCATCATCGGGAGGCGGCCCTTTTGAAGACGGTGCTTGGCCGTTGGGATGCTCGACAGTTATATGCCCCGTATAGTTGATTTCTTCGTTTTGTTGGATTTGTAGAGCATAATCTGAACCATCCTGCAGGTCATTACTGGCCTTCCAAGTGTATTCATTTCCGCGGGCATCACGCGTAAGGACATCCACATCGGTAAGGTTGTTTGCCGCACCCCTACGAAGGGTAATTGTCGTGGGCTACAAGATTTCGATGTCAGGATAAAATAAACGATAGGGGATGACCAAGGTCTGGACACAACATACAAGATTAGGGTCACCGATCCACTTCACGGTATTGTCTTCGCCAGCATGGATGACACCTGGCCACTGAGTGAATGACAATGCATTTGTCATGCAAACATGGGCCAAGCAGGCAAAGGTTGTGAAGGCAGATTCGAACGCACGCATGGTGAATAGTTTATGCCTTGTTAAGTGTTAGATAATGGATGAGATGTAGCATTTGAAGCATGCAAGCAACGGAGAAAAGGCAGCAACACGGTGCAATAAGAGTTGATGGCAATTCAAGAAAAGGGATACAAAAAGAATTTCATTCAAGTCTGGAGTCCACATCCAAGTGTTCTCATACGAGCCTTCCTTAACCCTCACTTACAGATTTAGGCAAGCACGGCCAATGAGGTTGACTCTTCAGCAAAAAATCAATACTTTCAACACTGCTCAATGTCGAATGCAGTCTGAGTATACCTGCTCAGTGGTGAATGGAATAGAAAGTGGATTATATCCCAGAGTGCAGAGACAGGGCGCCCCGGATACGTTTATAAGCGGTGGCTTTTGCTCAAAGATCTTCATTTTTGGCTTGTTTATTATACTTTACCCAATCCTAGAATGAGGGGATAGTCTCCTAGTCGCATTTTTGGCCACCCAGATGGTGCTATGGTTGGTTAATAAATTATGGGAAGAGCCCGGGGAATGTAATGTCTTTCTTGTTGTCGCCGTTGTCGCCGTTGTTACATTCCAGTTTTGCCTTCAGTTTTCACTCAACTATGGCTACGGTATCATATATTAAGTACGTAAAAGAAATATTATGTTGCTTTTAGCATACCAGCGTTTGGTTGAAAATTTTACTAATTCTCCCTAATTCGTATTTATAATTTATGGGTTATGGAATCAAAAAGTGGACTCCTGAAGCTCACAGTATGGTGCTAGACGAGCATGCAGTGAATAACTCATGGGGTTTGACCGTAGAAGTAGCGTTGGATGTAATATTTATAAAGATGAGCGCATCTAGCATAGTGTAAGTAGAGCTTAGAACCTTTTGGCTGATGAGTTTTAAAATAAACCATCTGAGCAACATGGTACACTGGCTAGGGATGAGCTGCAGACTACGCAGCTTTCCTTATATATATCTAGCCGCTGTGCCTACATGAGGGTGGGGAAAGAAATCTCTTCTAGGGAATAGATAGTGCAGCAAGAGGGGCTAAATACAGTTTGTGCAAAATTATTTTTACTCTTTAATAGTATGACAATATAGTATGACATTGAAAGCATTGTTCTGGTGGATAAACAGTACAGATTTGAGGTCTGATGACTAACTATATATAACAAACCCTAAATTAGTGGAGTTGCAACACTCAGGATGTAGTTATTGTTTTTTAAGAGCCAACAGAAATGGCAGGCGAGAAATCTATCACAGTTGGTTGCCTTGAATCTCCAGACACGTCACATTAATCTGAGGTACATGATACATATGCATGTTCTGCATTGCGATAGGTAGTGTTCGTTGGGTATATATGATTGATCTACCTATCTGCGGCGGCAAATCTTCTCGTCACATCCACCACTGTTATTATTTATTATCCTTCTCTCTCTTCTCTTCAACGCTGTTTAATCTTTCTGCTTATACCTATCAAGTTTCTTGTAGATCATTATTGTCTTTCTCTTGTGTTTATTGCTCAGATTTTGTTCGTGGTTTCTCCCATCAAGCATCCTTCACTCCCCTCAGTGGATAGTTAGTCGTTGGGCAGTGGCTGTAAGTTTATCATCCACATCTCGCTACCAGTTCTCTGTGCATTTCTGTGTCTTCCCTTACATCTATTATTATGGTCTTTTTTTCCCACGCCATCCTATCATGATGTCTCAGCGATGAATAAGCACCGATAATAATTTTCGTAATAGCTCTGCTGCAGATCTCCTGCAATCAAAGGTCTTGATCCACTCCTTGGTATGTACATCTTTTTTTCCCACTACCCATCCGGAGTCGGTTGTGCATCAATTTATGCATGCCAAATATCCAAGTCCTGGGAGCTTGCCATCCTTCTGCACAACCGAAGTTTCATGATCCCGACGGTTAGAAACTCGTTGGCTGAGCCGTGAGGTGCAGAAGGCTGGTTTGTTGTGCCTGAGAAGTGAGGTTCGCTCCTTGCTTATAGCCTTGACTACATCTGCGTTTCCACTTCTGGTATTCCTACTCTTACCGTGTTATCACTCTTCCTACTTCATTCATTCTTTTCACGGGTCCCCTTTTATGGTCATTCCCGTAGCTCCCAACATTCCAACAAAATACCCACAATGCCGAGCATGGCCCGATTCGGTCGGGCCAAGAAAACGCCAAAAGCAGTAGCCAACAATGCTAACTCGGACATGCTTGTATCACCTACGTCAGATCCTCCGCGACGGTCCCCTCGTGTCAGCCTACCACATGTGGAAACCCAACTGAATATGCATCAATATAGCGGTCTTTTTGATCTGGACTCCCCGGAACGTCTAAAGGCTGTGGAATCTTCTGCAGGTGGGTGGTTTTTTCCCCCCCCCTACCATTATCGGGCTCTGATTAGCCGTCATCCGAAATCAGACCCATGGAGTCACCAGTTGCTTATTGTGAGATTACTTGCACATTGCTACAGAGTCGATTAACTCGCATTCCTCGAACACCCGAACGAATGGTTCGACCCTTACTAACAGTGACTCAATGACAACTGAATGGTCTTCGGCAGTCGGTCACGCAGCCACGGGCAAATCCGGTCGTGTCATACATAATCTACAGGAGGATATTGCCCGCTTGACGCGAGAGTGCAGTGTCTATCGTTCCCGGGCCGAAGAAACGCAGCGAATGAACGATGCTTTTAAGACACAGGTACAGAACATGACGGAACGTCTCCGGAACCTGGAGCAGGCACACGAGACGAACCTACATTCGATCTCTCGCAAGGATAAGAAAATCGAGGAGTTACGCGCAGAGGTGCAGAGCGAAAAGGATAGACGACTGCGGGCAGAGACGGAGACGAACAAATTTCATCAACTGATGGATGAAAGTCGTGATGATTTCAATCGGAAATGCGCGGAGTTGCAGGAGATCGCAAACCATGCCCGGACCCAGTATGACGTGCTCGCCAAAGCTGGACAACGTGAGCGAGCAGATCAACAGAGGAGGGTGAAGGTGATTCGCGATGAGATCGATGCTCTAAAAACACGGCAAGAAGAAAAGGGCCTGCACCTTGAGCGCTTGGATGCTGTTATGGCCCAGAAAAATCGTGAGATTGAGATTGGCCGAGAAAATTTTGACAAGCTTTTTGAGGTGTACGAGTCTTATAAAAAAGCCCATGATGAAGAAGTCCACGCACTCGTTGAAAGGGGTCGCCAGGGCAATGCCGACTTAGACGCAGCTTTGGCTTCTTTGAAGGAAACTGAAGATCGAATGAAATGGGCAATTCAGGTCAAGAACGAGGTCAAAGGTGCCAACTAAAGGTGGACCTATAAGGCTCATGCCGCACCCACGGTGGCCTTTTCTTTCCTTCAACAGGCAGCTAGCGCTGGTCGTGAAAGCCTAGGTGGATTGGCAGGTTTGTTAACCCAGCTACTTCAATAACACTGCATTTTATTTGCCTGACACTCGACAGTTTCCTTTCTATATGCTGAGGACACTCCTATCACAACTTGTCTACCTCCTTAATTGACTAAGGGGTTCTCGAACTTTGGGCGTACTCCCCAGGTTGCTCTTTTCTATGACTTGTCTATATCTCCCCTTTACTTCTCTGAAAGCATCTCGTTCTACTTCCCGGCTAATCTGCCCGGGCTCAATCGCTGTTATTTGGAGTTTGGGATTGTTTGATACCCTGGGGGAAATTCACTGCCATATCACCCGCTAGTTAGATCACATTTACAGTACAGTGATGGCCACAATGCCTAGACTCTGTTAGATATATTATCAACATGCACATACATGAATCCAGACAAAGTGTTGAAATTGTGAATTAACACATTGGACAGACACGTGATGTCCTTCTTTGTATACAGCTGTCTCCGGTCAAGGTCCCCGGGGTTCATTGCCTGCTCCTTCCTTAGATTGCCTACGCCTTATTCTTCTGTTTCTCTCTTTTCAACTGTGAATGTTTCTCAACTGTTTATACCCCACATCACCATTCAATTTGCGTTTGCGCCTTACCAGATAATTCTTCACCATTGGTTGCATCTACCCGTGTGGTGTTTGTCTTGTTCCTGGGAATAGAGTCTTAATAGGTACTGGACCTACTTAACTGCAAGTATCAAGATTCCCCTCAATCAAGGTCTCCTTCCGCTGTTGTCTTGGTGATGTGGAGATTTTATATCCGTCTCCCCTACTCACTTCCCTTTCCTTTCACACCCTTCTTTCGCTCACTTGCCACCCCAACTACTCTCTTTTTCTAGTTGCCATAATCTTCTCTTCTGCTTTACTTCGTTCCATCCTATAGTGTTTATCTCGCGTCTCTTTTCAAGCTACATCTCTCTTCGTGATTACAGTTGCCTCCTTTGATGTGCGGGAGTTGCTTCTAGAGCGCCAGAAGGATGGCGTCTAAACAGCACATATCATTCGCGTCCATTTGGGCGTTCGAGGACATAGGGGTAAAGAAGACTCTCCTTAGTCCTTTAATGCAGGTTATTTGCTAACCAGGGATGGCAATAGGTGCAAGATATTGGTATTGAAATGAAGTTCGTCCTCAACATCCCCAATGACAATTCCGCCGGTACTGATGGCTGCCATAGGAAAGCACTACCTCACCTGGATTGCCATTGCGAGTACCTCAGACATGACGATGTAAGTCCTCCTTCCAAAAAAACGACCCCTTCCACTCCTTGCTAATTCACGTATGCTAGCTTCTTGTGGTGAAAGGACATTTGAACGGCTCTGCAGCGAAGATCGCGGGTCTTGTGTCAACCTTTATTGAAGACCAGAAGAATAAAGATCTTCTTGATGTATGTCTCTTGCCCTTCTTGTTCAGCGATGGCCTATTGCTAATATACTACAACAAATCTAAGATGCCACGAACTCGTCAACTGGACATTCCTATCATGTTTCAAGACGATGGAGCTTCTCTTCCCGTCGCTACTACCGAAGATAGCCTAGGGGGTCTCCTGGCCCTTGACATTGATTCGGATGAGGAGTTGATACATCATTCTCATTTAATGACTCGCGTCACGAAATTTTGGCTGTCATCGCATGGGGGCATTGGGTGCTTTGCGACCGGTTTTCGTGAAGTCCTCATTGAGGTTGCAGCCGTGACGGGGACGGAGACCACATTGGTTGATGAGGTTAAAGGCATCCAGATATCTGGGAATAGCGCTGGAGATGTTGACGACGCTTTGGCGAAACTCACTCGGATTGAGAAACCTTTGGTACGTGACTCGCCTCATCAAGTTCACTTAGCCACTAACCAAATACATTTCTCAGTCTTGCCTTGTCAACCACAGGGTGGGTAACATGGGTATAGCCACAGAAGACAAGACAGCCCAATATAGAATCCAGAATTACGGCAGTCTGAACCAAGTGGCTCTTCGCCGTGTTCTAACCGACCCCTCAACGAGTTCGAATCTCGGTATCAGCCAGATGTTTGTCACTACCTCTCTTTCATTCGATGGAAAATATCAGAGTTACATGCTGCCTAAGAATGTTGCCAATCCACAGTCAATTAACAAAGAACCGGGAAAGTCTATAATATGGCAAAACTATACTTTCCCCGAGGTTGGCAAAGGGGATGAGTTTGTTCTATTGGAATCTGTTGAAGATACAGTTATCCCGGCTGCAACCTCAGTGATCCCACCCACCCATCCTTTTCTGACTGCCGAAAAGGCTAAACAAGTCAATGAATGGGTCGCTGAGGGTAAGGGAATGAAGGCAACCAGCGAACAGCCTGAGCACCCACCTACACCACCACCACCCGAGTCTTCAAGCAATACAACATTGGTCCCAGGTGCTAAGAGAGTTCCCGCTATCAAAACAAGACGGCCTATTCCATCAGCTATTCGATCCAGCCAGCCAGTTCCATCCGTGGTGCCAGTGACGAAACCTGAACGTGTCAAGACCCCTGATCTTGTACTCAAGAATGAAGATGTTCCCACGCCCCGCAGAAAATGGAAAATGACATATAGTGTGGAATCGGGGAATACAGACGTACGTGTCAGCTGCCCTAGACCCACTAGCCCTTGTGAGCTGCGAGATGCCGCTGATTCCTTCGTTAATGCTTCGACACCTGCTGCACCGAAACCATGCATCCCCCTGATCTTTGACGAAACGAAGCATGAGCTCAATAAGGATCCACGTCTTCCAGTCAATAAAAATAATGATCGAACTGCTCTCCAAGCTCAAAGAAAAGGCGAGTATGTATTCTCTCGGACGAACAAAAAGCTCGACACGAACAATTTGCTTGTTGATGTGGCCGCACCGGCAGCTATAAAAACGAATTATCTTCCGATGATGCGCGCAGATCAGCCAGCTCTGATACCACTGATCTCAAGTCTAGACTCGGAATACTCGACTCTGAAAAGCAATGCCTCCTCACGAGTAAACAACATCGCCGACGACTTGAATGGCTTAGTGATCGAAGCGGATTATGGATCTCAAGACGAAGCTGGTTGCCCTGTATTACATGGGGGAGCAAAACCGGGCAGAAATGGCAATCTTTCAGAGCAGGTCAAAAGGCTCGTCATACTGGAAGAGGTTTTCCTAGAGCAGATGAGAGAGTCAATCACAATTAGTGAAGTCCCCGCACGCGTTGTCAATTCTCCAAGTCCCCCCAGTCGAATCAATGCGATCCTGGCCAGAAGGCGACTTGAAGAGCTCGAGAGACGACATAAAGCGGAAGGAAAACAACAAAGCGATGAGGTGGCTACCAGGGAGTATCATCATACCATGAAACATAAAGCGCCCAAGCCAAGTCACAATGTCTCGAGCAAATCTTTGAGAAAAGCGAAGAGGCAAGCCACTCTGGAGGATGCCTGGGGAATACCAAAAAAGCCGACAAAGAAACAGGTTTCAGACAACCCAGCTCCTTCTGGAATTATGGAGGCTAAAGGCACGTCCGCCCGACACACGACGCAGGAAAATGTGCAACATGCCCAGAAACAGCAAGGAGAGTTGAGCATGAATGAAAGTATCAAACAGCTCTTTGAGATCCTAAAACCCACATTGGAAGCTGCCGAATATTTCCCTGGAACTTTGACTTTGGAGGCTCAGATTGGTCTCGCATTGATTCCAGTTCTGCCGAAAACCTACAAGGAGGGTCTGGTTTCCTTGAGAGAGTGGACAGAGATAATGCAACCACGGACTGGCGTATCTGCACCAACTACCAAGTTCATTGATAGGCTCACAACATCGGGATCTGACGTTGACCATATTGTGGACTTGAAAACATCACAAGATGGGAAGCGCCGTTTCTTCGAACATGAAGACAGCGAGTATAGTGTTTTCTATGAGTTCCATTGTCGCTCTAAAACAGATCAACCTATAATCGTCGAAGTCGATGAACGCGGAAAGTATTCCGTCAAGAAGCAAACCGAAGCGCTAGGTGCAGTCAATATTCACTTTCCTGGTAGTATCTGGGATGCTCGGATGATTGTCCATGGCAATGTCGCATATCCTATCCATGGATACCAGGAATTTGAAGACGCAGCCCGATATATGGTGGACCATCTCTGGGTTCCGCCCGATAAACACCTCGTCCGTCTTTTCACTAAACTCCCCAAAGACAAACATCTGACCGTTGAAAAAATCCTTATGAAGCGCTGGACCCGCTATCGGTATATTCGTTCAAACGATTTCTCCCTTGAAGGCACCGACACCCCCAACACTTCATCATCGACCGGGGGAAAAGCAGATTCTGCTACTGGTTCTGTGGGATCCAAGAGTGCTGCAAAGGACACGAATTGTGAAGGCAATAGTGAAACCCCCGAAGCACAAGATCTTCTATTGCAAGTCACAGAAGTGCAGAATCTATTAATAGCGTCTAACCCCGCGGACCCTCAAGCAATAAGAGCCCGTAGCGCTCCACTGTCGGAGATGATACGCAAGGGAGGGCAGTGGTATGAAGTTTCGCTTGTTAGCTCTGCCATTGATGCTATATTGAAGACTAATGCGAATATCGAAGTCGGAGAGCGCACGGACGATTGGCGTAGCCTTGATCTATTTGGAAACGACGCTATTTTACTGCACAACAGCATATCTGACTGTCCAAATCCAGCATTGCCATCCAGGCCGGTCGCTACCGCTGTGGGGACCGCAGGTATTGGTGATCTCCTCCGCCTAACGAAAGCGGTAGTTCAGAATATGGACGGCGTTGGATTTTGGAACTGTGGACCTTGTGTTGATGCTGCCCGGATGCCAGTGGCCGGTTCTCTGAACACCCCAAGTATCCCCAACGATATTATCACATCGCCCATAGGCGCGATGATAAAGACGGAAGAGAAGAGCTTGGACTTCGACAAGCTGGAGAGTATCAAAGAAGTGGGAAGTAGCATTGGTGACGTCCCAGTGGCTAGCAAACCGAATGCTGCTTTCTCTGACCAGAAGAAGGAACAAATTGAGATGGAGTACTGGTGATGGGGCCATATTGTACTCTTTAGTCGTATCACATATGCTCTGGTCATTCTTTGGACTGATCTTATGGGAGTGCCTTCTCATGGAGCATAGGAGCCGACATCACGGAGCCCCCGTCCCTTCAATAATCGGTGGGTATCATGATACACGTATGTGGGAGGCATGATAGCCTGCAGTGTATTCCCGCAATGTGTTTTTTTAATCTCGTAGTCCTGATGACTATTTGACTTCTGTTAGGCCAATCTCGTTTCAAGTCTTTCCATATCCCAGGCCTAGTAAACTTTCATACTGTAAATATAGACATAAGTCCCGAAGATAATAGGAAGGAATACCTTGTCCAGTCTGGAGAGATTTTTCAGATCCCAAGGTTATTTTGACGTCAACTGTTCAATTCATGGATGAAGGTGGTAGTGGCGGTGGTGTTTGGCCAAACACCACAAAGGCTTGCAGAAAAGAAACCCTGGTTGAAGGGGACTAACTAGGTAACCCCCGCGGGCCCCAAATCTGACAGCGATTGCTAATCGCACCCAACGATACTGAATCACCGCTTTTCTTTCCCCTGTTGCCTTCTGTCATGTTCATAGAAGCCAATACGCGGCATACAATTGAATCAGGCCTAAAATATCTCCCTGCGGTTGCCTCTATCTATGCTGCTACCTAACGGCGCCGCAAAATCGATATAAATACCTGAATACTGGAGAACACATTAACGCCGGCCATGACGCAAACTCGGAACTCTATTCTAGTCCTTCTGGTTGCTTTATTTGCTGGCCTGTTTGCTTTCTATCGCAACCGGCTCGATGGGTTGTTAGCCCGAAACACCGAAGGCCTCGAATTTACTGCAGGTGGAAGACGATTGATTTTCCCACCGATCGTGACCGATTCAACACGAGATATAAAGTATCTGGGCAGCTATTCTTTAGGTGTTGAGCATTATCAAAATATCTTTTATGCGGATGCACCATGGGGCAAGCGTCGCTTCGCACCTCCCATCCCGTTCCAGTACGCGACGGGATCGGTTGTTGATGCCACTCGCCCTGGAGCCTGGTGTCCACAAGGGATTGGAGATGTGCTCCCTTTCACAAGCCGGGTTGTAAACATCAGTGAGAATTGCTTGAGCTTGAGGGTTGCTCGACCGACTGCTACCAGAAATGATGCGAGGTTACCGGTAATGGTGTGGATACATGGAGGTAAAGTGGTGTTCAACATTGCAAACAGAATACTTCTGGAGATACATCAAGTTACTGATGCATACTAATGCGTTATAGGCGGCCATGCTCTAGGTTCTGCCTCTGAGGTCTTATACAATCCAGACGGGTTGGTAAGGCAATCTATTGCGGATGGCCAGCCACTGATTTACGTCGCCATCAATTATCGCCTTGGCTGTAATGTATTCTTTCCCTTAATTGAGGACATACCTAACTGTATACCTAGTTTTTGGCTTTGCAACGAGCAAGGCAATGGCTGAAAATAAGCAGACGAACGCTGGTCTTCGTGACCAGCGTGCAGCTTTGGAGTGTATGTAGCTATCTTCCAGTTCTCGCCCTATGAATATAAGGCATCTCACACCGTAAATCATAGGGATCCGTGATAATATTGAGGTCTTTGGTGGAGATCCACAAAGAGGTAATATGATCAACTAAGTGACGGCTTACCAGCTGTAGCTAACTTCAACCTCTACAAGTCACTGTCGTGGGACAAAGCGTGGGCGCCAGTGATATTGGTCTGCATTTGACTTCATTCGAAGGGAAAAAGGGAGTTCCGTTCCAACAAGCAATGTAATATAATCGTGAGAGAACAAAAGTTTTGTGCTGACTTGGAAGTATAGTATGATGTCGGGTGGGCCAGGCTTGAACTTCAACACCAAGTCAGACTTGGTCGCGAACAACACAGCAGCCATCGCGAATAGAGTTGGGTGTGCTAAAGAGGGCGAGGATCAATCTGTAGAGACCTTGGAATGCTTACGGGACTTGCCCTTTGATGTTTTGACGAATCTTTCTGTAACGACCTCTCGAACAGCCCGCCCACCTTTTGGCGAGGGTTTTTTCTTCCCGACATTCGACGGTGACTTCATCTGTGACCGGCCTTCCCAGCTCATGCGCTCTGGGAAATTCGTGAAAGGGATTCCGGTGATCGCATCCTGGGTGACAAATGATGGCGCCTGGTATGCACCGCCGTCGACTTCTACAGATCAGGAAGTATTAGACAGCTTTGGCCTGTGGCTGTTTAGTCTCTCTAATTCTACAAAGGAGAAACTTCTACAGCTATACCCACCTGAAGACTTTGAGCATCTTGTCCGAAAAGAATATGACGGCCCTATCTCTGCACAGTACTACCGTGCAGCACAGATGAACAGAGACATTTGGTTCACCTGCCCCGTGCTTGACTTTGCATGGCAATACCTCAAAAATGGGGGCGTGAAACCATCGCAGGTTTGGTTATATGAACATAACTCCACAAGATTTACACCCGCGTTCGAGATGATGGGGGTCCCAATGTGGCGCGTTGCGCACCTTAGTGATATTCCCTATGTGTTGAACGTTCAACATCTGGAGGGCGGTGCAGACAACTCAGCTGCCGAGCTTGCGCTTGCTAGGGCCATGAGTACGTCCATCGCCAAGTTCGTGAACAATGGCAATCCTGAAGGTCATGTTAGTGGCGTCGAGACATGGCCTGCTAGCTTCTTTGATATTGCAAAGGAGGACTTGCAGAATGATTTCCCGGGAAAGCTTTCATTGCAGATCTTTGGTGGCCCCTATGGAATCACACCTGTGACTATTGCCGAAGGTCCTCAGCATGATGCTAAAACTGCTATTAAGAACGCGATGTACAGGGAGAAGCTGTTCGATCGGTGCAGGTTCATCAATAGCGACAAGATGAGAGAAGAAGCGGGAGTCTGAGAAGTGGATTTTTCCAACTAAGGGCTCCATAGATTTCTTTGGGTCTGATGCTTAAAAGCTGACCATTCGCCGGCCAGCGCTATCAGTATTAAGGCTTACAAGCTTATTACATGGGCATTGAATTATCGTACTTATCCTAAATGGCTACATGGTTGTTTCTAGCACAAAGGAGTCGTTGACGTTTCCAAGCATACATACGTACAATGCCCCTTGCAGATATGGGGCGTAGAAATCAGACATCGTAGGTGGAGAGAAGAAAGAAGGTCCAAGAAAATGGTACGCAAGAAAAACTTTCTTTCCATCCCTTTTTTATCTCTATGATCTTATTTGGAATAAATAACGCGAAACAAAAGTCCAGGGGTAGGTCTATTAGAGAGGACAAATGAAGTTGAAATGAAGAGTAATCACTCCTCAATTGATTGGCCGCTACCAAAGAACTGAAAGAAATCTCCAAAGGGAAGAATCATATTTTCCAAAAATAATCCAGTTAATTGATTCGATTTTATTTTGGGATGGTAACGGTGACAGTCCGTCTCAGCCTTATTTCTAGGGCTTGACCGTTGCATATCGAAAACGGAAATGCAGCCAACATCATCCATACCGACTATGGAAAACTATCACCCTCGCTGACCCGCTTAAATAGACCAAATTCCTCTGCAAAATTCCATTCCGGAATTATTCGGTTGCATCTGGCCCTGGATGGAGTTACATTTGCTTTTATCTCGCTATCGACCCAACCACTCCAGCGTTCCTTCCTTTGTGGTCCATACTCACTCAGGATGTTCACAGAGGTTATGGATTCGAACAAAAACTGTATTCCTTCAAATACCAGTTGTTGTATCTACATTTCCCAACTCAGTCACCATTCACTGAAGAATAACAATGTCTTTATCTCTACTCATGACATAGTTCGCCAAATCGTTCTTTAATCCCACACTCGTTTGATTGTCACCTTGTCCTTCGTTTCTGTTCTCCTCAACCAACATCGCAAATCACTTGATTCCGCTTTACATGAGACTTCAATTTATCTAGTAATCTTAATACTTTTGTCCAGTCAGCTATTACGGGGATGTTGCAAACACAACTCCCAGCGGCTCCAATACACGCTGGACCTCCATCGCAGACCGTCGAAACGGAACTGCCTCCAGCCAAACCCACAGCACCAGACTCTTCACATCGATTCTATAGATCGATAGACAGCGTCAGCCGGGCTGACTCACCAAGCCCCGAAGAGCCAGCACCGACAAACGAAGACGAATCCCAAGCCTCCATAGAAGACACCAGAAGAGGAGCCCTTCACACTCTCGCACTCTGCCAAAGTGTCATCACAACGCTTGAACTCACCCGCCTCCGCAAGTCACGAACAGGCGTCTTCTACTGGCTCGCCTTCTGGGAGCGACTCTATCCACGGGCCTTCGCACGCTCCCTCGGCTCACGAGTCACTGCCGCCCTCACCAAGGTCGACATTCTGTTCCGGACCGTCGCAAACGAACTCCACCAGCTCACTCAGCGAATGGAATACGCCGTCGCGCACGCCCCAACCGAAAAAGACATTTTGCTTATGCTGGAACAAATGGAAGACGAAGTCGGCGTGCGACGCAGACGGCGACGCAAGAAGGCGCAGGCCATCCTGAACAAAATGCGCGTGCATATCGAGGGCATCCCCGTCAAGGTGAGCGATGAGCTCTTCGACGACATGAAGCGGGGTGTCTTTGCTTTAGACGTCTTCTGCGACTATCATCCTGGAGATCCGGTGGCGGAGGAGCACGAGTGTATGTGGCCCGAGTATTTTGTTCAGCAGTCGGGTGTGGACATGGTTGCTGTTTCACCTTACCTTTACCGCCAGTGGCAGCAGGGGGCGGCGTCGGCGGCTTCGGGGTCCTATATGCCTTTGACGAGTTATACAGGGAATAATGCCGAGGTTGAATATCTGGAGGAAGGGTATTATGGGGCTGACAATTGGAGGCCCGATGATAGTCGGCCGGCAAGGCGTTGGTGAGATCTGATTTGGGTGGCTCTTTTGCTGTTCTTCTGGAGTTGGGGTTATGATGTTTTAATGCTGGGACTTCTTCATGATTTTTTTTTTTAGATAGATCCATTATTCCAGTTAGCTCCTGCTTTTAGAGTAAGGAGGTCTATTAAATAGATTGAATGGTAAGATAAGATTTTTATACATTTTTTGACGGTTCTGATGTGTAAACTTATATTCGTTGTATGTTAATCAAACCAGTCCAATTATATACGCTAAAAAAGAAAAAGAAAATCTAAAATATACCTGTGCATCGCGCGTAACCCTTATGGGAAATCCCATAACCCTCTGACAAGGCTCCCCGGCGCGGTATCCACGCCTCCATCCTCTTTTAACATTCGATCGGTAAATATCCGCTTGGGGATGTGATACTCAATAACAGGGATCCGCTTCATGGGCTTCTCCTCTGTTCCCAGCTCCGCTTGCACCATACCCTGGTAGGTATAGTCCAGGAAATCTTCAAGGTTATAAAATTGTTTCGTGAATTGCTCGGATAAGATACGTGCAATCGCGGCAACGTTGGGATGATAGTGTTGTTGGAGGGAGTGGATCTCCCATAGACTGCTCTCTATGGCGTTTGTACGAACCGGTTCGGGCTCCTCTGGATCGAACGGGTCGTCCATGCCCTCAGCCTCCAATTCGGCTTTGGCTTCGTCCTTGATAACGCGGTGGAGCATGAAGGTGCAGGTGGGGTGTGATTTAAGGAGGTTGTAGATGAAGGGGACGGTCACAACGATGGCAGCTGGAGGGGCGTTAAGCGCAAGACGAGAGAGACGCTTGATGAAGCTGGCGATAAGAGTAGCCGGCAAATGGGTGGAGGCGAGGAAAGTGTTCATCAAGCGGAAAAAGCGGGAACGGTGTTTGGAGTGGAGCAAGTCGGCATCGAGGAGCGAGTAGAGCTTTTGGTAGAACTGAGGGTAATCCAGGTTCTTTTCCTGGATAAGGTAGAATAGACCAGAGAGGGCGAGCAGGGAGGTTGCACCGCCGACGTTGTAGGAGTCTGTTAGGAAGTCCATGAGCAGTTCGGGACGGCTGAACCAGGGCTCGATGTTGTGGACCATGATGCGGAGGAGGATCTTCCGCTGGGATTCGGAGATGTTGTTTCGGAGGACGGCGAGCCAGGCGTCTTGGGCGCGCTTCTTGTGAGAATTGACTGAGACGAGCTTCTTGTTCTTTTTGCTGGATTTGACATAGAAGTTCTGGAATTCGTGCTGGGGGCTGGGGACCGTGTCGCAGGCTGATAGTATGGAGATGAGGATGTCAAGGGTTTTTGTATTTTGTTTCGTTCCTGCGATGTCGCTTTAGGGGTTGTTAGTACTGTTTGGGACTTGTTAAGGGAGAATGGTGGTGTGGCATACGCAATCTGCACGAATGTATAGAACCGCACGTCTTCGTATTCCTTTGCGAACTTCTCAAGGAACTCAGACCGCAGTGCCTCGCTGTCGCCGGTTTCGACAACGGCTTCGATAACGTTCTTGAACAAACCAGATAGCCAGACTTGAGGATCTTCGCCAGGGATATGGGTAGCACGTTCGCTGATCATGCGCATGCAGAGAGTGAAGGCTGTGAGCTGCTTGAGGGTTAGCATTGAGTCGGACTCGGGAGCCAGCTGGGAGCGACGGACCTTAGCAGACGTATCCCCCTCACGCAGTATGGCAGAAAGCGCCTTCTGATATTCGCGACAGCGTTCCTTCAGCCATGCTGCAATGATCTTCTCATTCTCTGCGGCTCTGTTTGTCTCCGCCATATCTCCACCGGCAATCAATCTACTGAACACTCGACAGAGGGATACTGCGACGGCCAAATTTGGATTGGTAGCATTTTCGTCCACATTCAGCATCGAAATCAGCTTGGCGATGTTGTTGTAGTACTTTCGCGACTCGGAAATCTGTTCTTCCAATTGAGAGATTTCGACCATCACATCTGCGCTATCGTTCTCTGCCACTGCACGACGCTTCGACGACGGGACACCGCTCTCTTTGAGGTTCTTTCTTTTCTTGGAGCTCGTAGCTCCGACCGTAGGGGCAGGCATTGTGTCCGAAAATTTTGATAACGTAGTCCAAACGGAAATCGTACGCCTTTTGGTGCATTTACTCTTCTTCAAACCATGAATTTTTGGAAATTCCTCGGTTAACGGTTTTTCCGATCAGCCGCGCTATACTGGAGTAGGCTAGTGTCTTCCCGCACCGCCCAAACCATCCCGACTTCAAGTCTCCTCAGTTCCGTTCATCCATCACATCTTGTCAAGGTCTTCCCATCGTTACAATGGCTTCGCGTCTTGCTAAGAGCGCCATTGGTATGCCTCACACAACTCTATCCGGCCCCGTCGAACACTCGATTTTTGTCGCTAACCCCAGTTAGGTGCTGCCCGGCTCCGGCCGACCGTCACGCGCAACGTCGCTCCTATCGCCAACCTGACCGTGTCTCGTTCGGCCTCCAACGTCCCTACCGAGGACCCCAAGAAGAAGGCCCAGTCGATTCTCGACGCCCTCCCCGGCAACTCCCTGGTCTCCAAGACCGCTACCCTCTCCGCCGCTGCCGGTCTCTCCATTGCCGCTATCAGCAATGAGCTCTATGTCATGAACGAGGAAACCGTTGCTGCTTTCTGTCTCCTCAGCGTTTTCACCGCCGCTGCTAAGTACGGTGGTCCCATGTACCGTGAGTGGGCTGAGGGCCAGGTCCAGAAGCACAAGGATATCCTGAACGCTGCCCGTGCCGACCACACCAACGCTGTCAAGCAGCGTATGGACAACGTCCAGGAGCTTGCTGGTGTTGTTGAGGTCACCAAGCAGCTCTTCGCTGTTTCCAAGGTAAACCAGCCTTGCGTTATCCAGCCATATGCTGGGATTTCATGAAACAAGGGATTGCTGACGATCGACCAAAGGAAACCGCCCAGCTTGAGGCTCAGGCCTATGAGCTCGAGCAGCGCACTGCCCTTGCCCACGAGGCCAAGCAGGCTCTCGACTCGTGGGTTCGCTACGAAGGTCAGGTCAAGCAGCGCCAGCAGCGTGAGCTTGCCGAGTCTGTCATCGGCAAGATCCAGAAGGAACTTGAGAACCCCAAGGTCCTCCAGCAGATCCTCCAGCAGAGCGTTGCCGATGTTGAGCGTAAGTTATATAATTAGAGCCAACTTTTGCCGGTTCGCTTCAGTACTAATTTGGATTCATAGGCATCATGACCTCCTCCAAGGCCCAGTAAATGGACGTTGCATGAATAGCCTCGCTATTAGCAATATGTATAAATTAAAGATCTGTTTCCTGTGCTACATTAGACATACCAATACGAGTTCCTAAGCAAAATAGCTAATGCCCTAATGTAAATCGGATCTCTTTTGATATGTCCGAAGAAACTTGCGGACACTGAATTAACAAGGGATGGGGAACTACGGCGCCTCTGTGGCTTGAATGCTCAAATGCTCAGTACTAGGCATGCAAAGGATCTCTTTTCAAACTCAACGCTGGTTGTCTTACAAGTCTACTGTTGGTTTTTATAATTCTTATTATCATTATTATTATTATTGTGCCGTTCGATTTCCGTCTCTTCCGTTTTCATTGTGCGTTATGATCACGATCAATGGCATAGGGTGGAAGTGAGAGAAAACGTCCTTAACTATAACAAAGCAAGAAGTAACTAATACATTCTCTGGACTGGAACTAACCTTTATATTTCAAGAGTATACGAATGGTTGATTGCTTGTGGATGGCTTTTGTGCTGGATGAAACAAGACGGTGTGGACCACAACTTAGTCTGCATAAAAGGCACTTTGGTTGCATGTCTGCTGCTGACAAACCCACACAATAATGCATGCATTTTTTGAGACATCGAGACGTCATCGCATTCAACTATCTCAGACGATAGACCTTTTCTGTTGAATACCTTGCATTGAACCCTGGTCCGTTCCTATGCTCGACTTCTGGATCGAATAATCGGCGATGTAGAGAGATTGCGGTACAGTTCATTGATGGTACCCAAACACATGCAATCAAGAGAGATCTACATGAAGAATCCGCGGGGTAAAGGCTTTAACTGTGTGATGCGAAAAGAAATGACAAGACTCATTATATTACGGCAATTGGGGGCCAAGACGGCCAGAGCAGAGATGAAAGAAAAGCATGACAGGCACTGACTAACTTAAAAATAATCATCAATTGTTCTTGTACAAGGTTCACCACCTCTTGACACTGCCCCAACCCCGGCGCTTCTGCCTCCCTACCATTCGACCATAAGGCTGAAGTTATTTTTGCCCGTGTTTGGCATGATATTTCAACGTCCACTGTTCCCCGGTTTTCTTCCTGCTTGTCATCTTCTCTCCACATTTATCAATTCCTCAACTCAAATTAAACGCTGCAAACAATTCGGGTACTAGTTACCGAGGTCTGCTCCGCAGTTCTCCGAGTGATCAGCACGCGCAGCAAAAATGCCTTTGCGAGAGATACTTCACAAGAAGGACAGAATCAACGATACCAGTGACCAATATGCGGCTGGTGTCCCTTCCTCGTTTCTGAGCCCGGTGCCTCAAATTATTCGATCCGATACCACCTCCCAAGAAGTCGTCACCCCACCCATCTATGACGGCGATGATGTCTACCACCATCAGAACACACATCTCGAAGTGTCGCCGCCTAGCTCTTCGTCGCGCCGTCGGTCACTGAATCCATTCAATCGTTCGAGAGCGCCATCTGAGTCCCTAGGATCTCCGCCGTCTCAACCGCGCGAAAGAAGGCTGTCGCAATTGCTCCATCGTGATCGGGGCAGCTCGCGGAAATCTATCGCTACCTCGACCAATATCCCGTCAGACCTTCCGCAGATAAATAATGTGAAAGGCGATGAGCAGGAGAGAGAAGCTCAATGGGAGAAACGAGCAACGGTCTTGGTGCAGCGCAACCCGAATCTTGGATCGCCGTTATCACCTACTTCGCCGGGCTTTGGAAGAAACAGTATAGATTCGCGGTCAAGGAGCTCTAGTCGAAGTGGTTTGAGTGACCCTCAAGGAGATGTAAGAGATACACGGCAGTTGCGGTTGTGTTGATTGCTAGTTTGAAGACTAATGCCATGCATAGGTGAACATCCAAGAAGCAATTCGGCTCCATGAAGCTGGAGGTAGGGAATAAGCCATAACAGAGGCACTCGGAGACATGCACTAACACAAGTTACCTTTGCAGAACTGGAGAAGTCAACAGAGATGTTTCGTCGGTTGGCAGACCCCAACGGCGCAAACAATGCACTGAGTCAAGTACTATACGGCCTCGCACTAAGGTAGGAATTATACAGCAATTTAGATTCTTTTGTGCCCTCCCAACAACACCCTACCCTTTTGTGCTACCTTTCACTCTTCCTCGTACTGGACACGCTCTAACCAGACTTGTCTCCAGGCATGGATGGGGATGCCCCAAATCGGAAGAACAGGCGGTGACCTATCTCTCGGCTGCGGCATCTAATTCGGCATTGATTGAGTCCCAGGCTCTCCAAGCAGGCATCAAAAAGGGCGGTGCAGCTAAGGGAGAATTGGTCCTTGCTATCTTTGAGTTGGGTAACTGCTTCCGCAACGGCTGGGGAGTCAAGAAAGACCCTGCGGCAGCGCGACAGTACTTCGAAACGGCCGCGAATCTAGGTGACACTGACGCCATGAATGAGGTCGCGTGGTGTTACCTAGAGGGTTTTGGCGGGAAAAAAGATAAGGTACGTTTGATTGCGTCGTGCGCATCCTTCTGGCGAGGGTACAAACTCCAAGACTTTTGCTATACCTACCTTGGTCATCATGGTCTCATTTCTTGGGCATCAATACTTTACGATTCGCATCACTCTTGCGCTTGGTCCCCTTGGGAACTCCTGTTTGTCCAGTTGACTAACCCAATCCCTCCATGTTTAGTTCGCGGCTGCTAAATATTACCGATTGGCCGAACAGAAAGGAAGTAAATTAGTTGGGAATTCTTGGTACGTTAGGCCGACCCCTTAGTTAATTATTTTTATTTTGGGATCTTGGGCGTTTCCTCTGCAAAGGTTGTCAAGAATGTGGTGAAGTGTCGCCTGTATGGATTCGCGCTTCGCTATCACCTGCAGATATCATGCCAGGGATCAGCGGCAGCGCTTCAATCGATAGGCTCTCATTGCATCTTTACAGCTGCGCCATGCAAACCGTTCTCACACCTGCAACCAACCACAATGTCCACCCCTACCTACCTACGAGTTGTCCGAATTTTAGGCTGACATGCTCACTACTCGAATTACAGGATATGGAAAGAGAAGTACGATCCCAAGTGAACCGAATGCTCCCGGTACCTTACAGCCTCGTTCCACCGAGAAACCCCGTCTATGAGCCCGTCTCTTTGCTCATCAGATGACTTGACTACATCATTGGAGATAGAGTTATCGCTCAGCTACCGAGGTCAGCCAGCCAAACGTCTTCGCTCATAGGATGAGAGGGGAGATCATCGCCCCGATGATTGAGGGTAGCCTATAGGGGAGCACGCTGCACACCTACCTTTCACTTCATTGCTATTCACGATCCATACCTTGTACCACAAATGGAACGTGCTAATATGATCTAACCTTTAACCAAGTGACTTGGAACGAATGTTGATGACCCAATGCCAGCCTCATTTTGATGGCAACCCAATCTATACCATCGGTACTTTTGCTTAGTGTTTATTTTCTCATAATTTTCTATTTCACTTTATTTGGTTTGTCATTCTTGATTCCCTGTTTTAATTAGTTGATGTAATATTGACCACAGTACTTTGCTCTATTTGCCAATCTACTGTTGCTTCTCTTGCATTTGGATGCCTTGTGTCCTTACCGCGTCCATTAGTTGTATGACCTGTTGCTGGAGGGCTTGTGACTAAGGGACAGTTTGAGTATGCATTTTGATTTTTTCCTCTGATGGATACTACACGCTTTTCTATTTGGGACTATGAATAGATTCTAGGAATTCGGTATGAAACTGTCCATCTATATATATCCGTGCTCTACATGATCTCTAGTGAGTAGAAAGTAGTGTGTATCGGTTGAAATTCAAATGACTCATAGTGATCGGATTAAAGGTAGGTGGGGTTCATGTATGGCTGCATGTGAAGATGTCATTGTGCAGTGCTTATACACCTTCTGCTGATGGTAAGGAAGAGTACTGTAAGTACCCTTGTGCTGTTGTACTGATATCTATAGATCCAAGATCTGGGAACCCAGGAAGATGTGAGTCTCATATTGTGGTCAATTGATCCAAGAGATTAGAAGTATATGTGATGCAAATTATGATTTCATATTACATAGATTTGATTGACAAAAGAAATGTAATTCAAAGGAATGAATGACACGGGCGAACGCCCAACAGTAAAGCCATGTGCAGAAGCAAAGGCCAACCTCTTTGAGAGGAGACCTGTATAGAAGTATTTGACAAAGGAAATGAAAAGACAGAACCAAGGCATGTATAAAGGGCCACATATATGTCGTGGCCCAACTGTCCAGAAAGCAGCATCAACATAAAACATTAGCAGGCATTTTTCATCGTAGAACATATCAGTCATATCATAATAATAATCGTAACAAGATAACCACCCTTAGCCCAGTTCAGCTCACTCGCAATGCAACCAAACGCAAAAATAACAAGAGTAAAACAATATTTCCTGAACCATAATCAATGCAATGCTCATCAAAAAGGTCGTTCTGTGGGACCGTTTTGCTGTTTTCAGACTGGAAACAGCGTCCAGCGTTAAATAAGATCATGCCTCCCCGGAAACTCATAAACAAAATCATGAAAGAAGAACACGCAAGAAGTTTGAGTATACATAGATGCAATATGTTTCTGACTTTCCGTGAGATTCATTCCCAAACCCAACCCGAGAAAACGGTAAATCATATATACGCCGAAAATTCCGAAGGGGCGCGAAAAAAAAAAAATATAAACACATCGCTAAATTGTGAGACGAGATCAATGAAGAGCTAGTCGGTTAAATATTTCCAGTCGAAGTAAATGGTAAGCTGTCTATGCATGCATATGGCTAATGTCTGGTTTAATCGTCGTATATCCGTAAAAAATAAAAAAGCGCTAGAGTAAACTGGTTTGCAAACGAAAGAAGACGAGAGAGGCGAAAAGAAGCAGGGGAACCGATGAGGCCGTTTTGCTTTGAAGGAAGGAAGGCTAGGCATGGTGGCTTTCTCTAGACTTGGTGAGGAGATGGTTGGTGTACGGTGACTTCAGGCTTGTCGGCTATGCTACTTAGGACTGACTGAAGCCGGATTGTTCTTCCTTGACGGGAGAAACACCGTATTCCTGGACCATCCGTCGGAAGTCCTGGATTACCTTTTCAGGAACTCGATCCCACATGAGCGATCTCGAGTAGACATCAGAGGTGGCTTTGTTGGGCATCTTCTGAGCAACATTGCCCCGCATCACAGCCAACGCTTGTTGAAGGTGGGAAGCCTGTTGCGGCTTGTATTCAGCGCCATTGCCATCATAAGTAGTCAAGGAGTTGTACTGCTCAGCGTTGAGAGAGAAGACCTGCTCCTGTTCCTGCGCCTTAGTAGGCATCGCCAACGAGTTGTGGAGCTCATCTAGGTTGGACGAGGGGGCAGTGCCTGCAGTCATCTGAGCCATCTCCGCCCCACTGATGGTTGTCGGCAGTGGACCAGCCGACGCAGAGACGGCCGGCTGGTTCGAAGGCTGCGCAAGTTCTGGTGGGGAAGAGGACAAGACGGCCTTGAGGACGTTGGCAGACTCCGCACGGTACTCCTCCGACAGCTGCGGAATAGCACGAGCAGAAAGAGAAGTACCGTTAGAGGCGATGAAAGCACCAAACAGAAGACACATGTAGAAAGCGTTCCAGCTGAAGGGGTAGTCGCTGTTCGCAGATTTATCTGTGCTTCTCTCGTTGGCAGGAGCGCTAGTAACTGGATCAGCCTCGAGGGAGAGGCTGTTGACCATGGTAAGTTCCTCCCAGGAAGTGTTGTCCATGGTAAGGTTCTCGAAGTCAGAGAAGTCAGTTGCCATATTGGAGGCAGAGGGTCTGGCATGTCTCTCAAGCTTTTCCACAGTTTCCTTGAGGATGTTGTTCTTCTTGCGAAGCTCGGCTGTCTCCAAGGTATGCACCCGGATCAGTTCCTCCTTTTCCATTGCCATATTGTTGAGGTGGTGGTAGAGCTCCTGCTGCGCACCGAACAATTCGTTCTTCTCGCGCATAAGCTCAGCCTCCCGTAGCCTCATGTTTTGCAAGTCCTCCTCGAGGTCGCTGATGATCTGGGTGAACTGCTTCTTCTCTTCCTCCAGCTTCTCAGTATGCAGCTTCTTCCGCTGGCGCGAATCCAAACTAAGTGTAATTGTTAGTGAACCATAAAGCTGGACAGCTAGTGAGGGTTCTACTTACGCAGCTTGACGGTTCCTCAGTAACCGCTTCTGTTGCTTCAGTTCCTTGATCTCCTCTTCATTGGTCGATTGGGCGATTAGCTGGTCGATGTTGCTTAACGTCCGCTCTGCTGGGATCTCAAAACGAGCGTTCTTCTTCCGAATTCCATCCCGTCGGATGCTTAGGGGAGAGCTATTCCGATAAGTAGGGCTCTTGGTGGTGCGAGCAACAGCATCCGGCATGTCGGTGGACGCAGGCATCCATCCTTGACTGGACTGCGGGGACATGGCCACAGCGCCGGGATGCGCAAAGGCCATCCCCGGGCGGTAGGACATGGACGGGATGTTGATAGTGCTCACCGGACCAACAGCACCCCCCGAAAACGGCGCCGACGAACCGTTGTCGAGGTCCGATGGGAAATGGTGGTCGTACATGGCGGCGGGTGTACATGAGCCAGTCTCCTTGGAAAGCGCCCAAGATGCCTGCTGGCCGTACGCGGTGGCTGGGTGGGGAGCACCATCCAGTCTCATGAAAGCATTCGGAGCGGACTCGAAAAGATGATGGCCGACATGGGAGTTATGCCGAGATTGGCTGCTGTGAACGGACTGGGAGAAATCGGACCAGACTGAATCACGATGCGAGAAGGCATCCGGTGCATGATCATATGAAGAGCGCCGGTGGTCGGCAATGGAAGATGAAAGTTCGGGGGACGTCGAGTCGAGAATCTTATCATCCAATACACTCATCTCGTCTTCCTCGGGAAATGAAGGCTTTGCATCCAAATTTGAAGGTGATTGTTGGTAGAAGTCAAATGACGGTTGAGAATACCTTGCCATGACTGTGAATATGTGTGTATATGATAAAAATGAAGAATGAAAAAGGTTGTTTGGAGACGAGCGCCGTGATAGTAGTCAAGAGGCGGTGTGTAATCTGATTGTACGGAAAAAACGTGCGGGGTTTTTTATTTGGGTGGTTGGATTGATTGATGATGAAATGAGGACAAGTAGAGATGAGGGAGAGAGACAGGATGATTGGATGTAAAAGGTATAGACAATGAAGAAGTTTATAAAAAAGAATAAGAGAAGAAAGTAAGTAGAAAGTAAGGTCGGTAGTGGAGAAGAAGAATATGTAGAAGAGGAAGTAAGGTGGTAGTGGTCAAGTCGAGGGGAGGAAAGAAGAAGATCGATTCTTGTAAAGGGGAAAGAAGAGGTCTCTTGTGATCAGGAGAAGCCTCTTTGCTAAAAAAGAGTTTGAAGCTCAGATCCGTTGGATTCTGGAGGAGGGAAAGACCAGATGAAGAGGGAGGGGGAACTCCATATATCTTTCGGGATGATTCAGGGAAATCGTGAGAGTGCCTCAGGTACCAGTGTATAGTCTGATAGAAACAATAAAAAATCGAAAATAAAAATAAAATAAGAAATAAAATCAGAAATAAAAAAAAATAAAAATAAAAAATGGAAATAAAATAAATCAAAACAAAAGAGAATAATTAAAATAAAATCGGTAAATAATATTAACCATAAATCTCAATTCTAATTCATCTTTCTCGATTGCTCCATAGAAATCTCTCCCAAAGGGAATTCCCCATCGGCCCTAAACACAAAGGGCCTATACGCCCACAGAAAGTCACTAAACGCTGCTACTAGAGACATGAGTACCTTCGAGCGGTCAGCGGAAAAGCTAAAAAGGCGAGGCGACGATTTCTGGCTGTTCCCGAGATTAACGAGCACCGATCATTGGATGCTTCGTTGGGCAGACGTGCAGCTGGCAGGGGAACTTTTTTCCTTTGGCACCGAGAGCCTGGATGAATAAGCACACGTTACTCATCAGTCTTTTTGTCCTGGATGAATAATGACTCTGACTGATTGATACTTGCGTCTCCCGCGGATTACTGTGTCCGTGGAAGTCACTCCCTTCCTAGATGTACCGAATGAGTACTCGGTCAGGACCTGGCGGGTAAAGAGGAGAGAGAGAGAGAGAGAGGGAGACTCGGATTCCCACGGACTAGCAGCCTAACAAACTAGTACAAAGAGGGTATAGCAGTAATACTCAGTGCCTACTGCCAGTATTCTCATGTGTAAGCAATACCCCTCCATGCAAGCAATGCACCACTACTACATTGCACTTTATACAGAGTACAGAGCATGTACATTGTATGTACAGATACCTATACAGAAACATAATTTGATATCATATGTATGTGAGTACTCTGTGTATGATAGTATAGAGAGGCATATCCTCAATTTCTTTTCCACTGAACCCCTCGTTCCTATCTCCGGAGGCAACTTCTAGCCGGGATAGCCGATATCCTGATACAGGTAGCTCTCAGGACCTGCTAACTACGGAGTAGTATGTAGTCTTGGTACTGGTACCTCCAAAGTAGTCGGTATCCGAACCATGGAATGACCGCCGGTGGGGCCGAGAACCATCGTCTATCGATAGCCTATCGAATCTTCTTCACTCTCAGTCCCCTCGAACAGTCATCGAGATGGATTTCTCTTTCCCCCCATTCCCCCTTCCCCCAATCCAGTTGACGGAACGGGGGTGCCCTCCATTCAAGTTTCGCAACCTTCAATCTGTAGGTACCGGATGCGGTCGTACCAGCCTGACTCAGGCACCGCAAATTCCTCAGCACAAACAGAACAGTATGATTGGTAAGGTACGGAACGAGTCTCCAAACCATCCGAAACCTCCCTTCCTCCACGAAGCAATGAAGTACTATAGGTACCTGAGCCCGTTTGCCTACATATCTTGGGTTTCTTGGCCCTAGTGATGCCCAAAAAAGGTCTGTCTGTGCGCATCACCACCGTCCCATCATCCCATGATCGACTTTTAGAATAAAATTGGCTTGCGGGTTACATGACGGTACCATGATACATACGTTTACCCGTCCGAGGGTCAGAACCCTGAAAGGGAGGGGCTTTGGTCATGATCAGATGGACAAGAATGTCATACAATACTGTATCAAGAGTCCCATCATTAGGTCGATCACGGCCAATCATTCCCATACATAGTGTGACCATTTGTGACGAGCTGGAGGAAATCATTTCCAGCTTCATCAGCCACGGGCCGGTGATACTCAAGTCGGGCTGCTTTAACGAGTTACATCTTGAGAGTAGACTCCTCAGATAGATCAACACTTACCTATATGAATGCTTTACTGGACATATCCTTGCCTCCCTGCTGCCTTCATCTGTGGTACAGTAGGGCCGGGCCGGGGGAAGATCCAGTGATCCACCCGATGAGGGAAAGGGCCCTTTTGCTTTTTCGGTTAGTCCGCAGGTCACTGACGCCCGTTCCGTCAAAACACCCGTGCTTCCCGCACGATTCGAGTGATGACAGTACTCTGTATGTACCGCAGAAGCAGAGGCATGCAGGAAAGCACAGACAGATCAGATTGGACGACACCGAAGATAGCCAACACTCGGCCAGAATTATGTAAAAATCATAATAATGATACTAAGAAAATATACATGAAACAAGAAACAACGATAATGGGAATAGAATTAATCACGGCACAAGACAGTAGTGATGATAATTCTTGACTCTATAGGCGAGCCCCCTCCCCCTCAACGATTCAAACGAACCGGAGGGCATCGCGATCGCATCATGGAACAGCATCAGCAGAACCGGCTCTTGAGACGAAAATGGGGCTAACAACCGACTCGTCATCGACTCATCCTCGATGCTAAGTCAGCAGCTCTGAATCAGGTAAGGTATCACTGCTTGCGATCCTGCGGGGAACCAACTCTCCAACGGAAGTACCTATAGTAAAATAACGGCCAAACTCGCGCGATATGGTTCTCATGCAGAGAAACAAGGCGAGCTTGGGTTGAAGCTCACTCTCTCCTCTCCTTGGTCAATGACTAGCTTAGAGCTGTGACCCTAGTTCGAAGCAACGGAGCGGCCCTCATGCAGTTTGAGACCAATCCTTGTAGTACGTAGTACTTCATGATAGACAGACCTTGGATTAGGGTTGGAGGGGCTGTAGAGTCACGTTCTCCTATAGCACTTTGGCGTTGCTATCCCTTGCGTCCGTTACCTAACTTCTACTACACTAAACAATCTCGACTCCGAGTAAACTCGAGCAAACTACTACTGAATTACAAAAGTCAATTGGCACCATAATTATTCTCGGGTTATACTACAGATTCCCCATCAGTATCAATTGCATCCGTTCCTTACAATCGCATATGACTCATAGTGAAAATACCACTTTTCGGCCGAAGTCGCAAAAAACAATTGCAAACGAGAATAGTCCCCAACCGAATAGCAACTCCCGATCACCCTAAAGGGAAAACGTGTTCTCTGAATCCGTCTATCAGGTAGAAAGTAGTAAGCAGAGCGGCGATCCACAGATCCTCCTCACCCATTTTCTTTTTTGATTCATCTTGACCCGTAATGGAGCTACCTACTGTACGGAGTACTAGCACACGACCTAACAGGAAAGTCAACGCTACCTATAACATGAGTAGCCTAAAGTACTAGCTAAGGCCGACTAAGGCAGTGCGATCCACAGGGAATACAGAAGGTTTCCTTCAATGAGACGAAACAAAGAGGAAGAGCTGACCCACATCCCCCAACGCAGTAGGTATGACTCACTCCAGATTCCCCTTGTGGTCTTCTCGAAGCAGTCTGCTTCTCTGGACGATTTCCCCTTCCGGCAGTGCACTACATACTGGGTGTTTCAGGTCTGACAGTTCTCTAGACTCGATGGGGTAGTATGTGTACGTGCGTGCATTGGTATGGAGAATAGGAACTACTAGTTTAAATGTAGGTAATGAGGCAAGATGGTGAGGAATTAGCACGCTGCTGCCACGTTTCTCTGAGAACAATTGTCCGAGCTTTTTGGCCTCGCACGGTTGGGGTGAGATTACTGAGGGTGTAGGGTCACTCGCGATAATCGCGTGAAATGAGGATAAAGGCGTTCAAAGAAAGAAATCAGGAACAAATTAGATGAGAGGAAGGCACTGAAGGGTCTTGTACCATCCCTACGGCCGTTGCATGCACCCGGCCATGTTGTTCGAATCCTTCGTGCCAAACTGCCGGAGCCCATGATGAGGGTTGATATCTAAAATGCAAATCAGGAACCGACAACAAAGGCCAGGTAGGGATATAGAAACGGAACGAACCCAATCGGATTCCAAGCCCTACTCTTTGAAACATAGCAGAACTCGACATAGGCAAATCAAAATCTACCCTTGTACCAACTCGTTCGGTCGTTCTGTATACTGTACCACTTCTCCGTACCATTCAGGAACACTTTTGAGTTACATGTGACTCAAATGTGATGCTATTTTTTTCTCTCCTTTATTTGTCATCGCATAATCTCCGTAACTATTACCTTGAGCTGGAAGGGAAAAAATGAAAATAACTCTTAGCCTTCCAGGTTGGGGGGGTGGTATGTTCCATTAGGATGACGATGCAGAAATGGCCATCCTGGCGGTGAAGGAGAGCGATTGACCCAATTGTAGGGCACGATGCACTGTTGGTGGAGTTGCCCGCAGTCACTCTGCTATACTCCTCCCGTGACTTGCTCCATAATAGTAGGCAGTCGCAATTTACTACATGCAAGAATTCATCATTCTGGAAGAAGGTTTCGGATCCTCCCCC